>NW_024541331.1:0-197610 GCF_016758755.1 Suillus discolor
GTGGGATGAAATAATGGCTTCCTGTGTCTCTCACTACCAGTATTGGGCGGTAAGATGTTAGCTGAATTGCCTTGATTGATGACTTATCTGTTCTAGCTTAATGTTGAGGATGATGCTTTGGTTCTTCCAGAGAAGTTAAAAAACACTTCGACTCCACCACTTATGGGACTGAGGTGGATTAAAGAACACATGGAAGCATTGATGGAGGAGCAAGATCATGGCATCAAAGCCAAGATGGCAGAGGTGAAGATGTACACTGACATGTTAGAGAAATTGAGGAAAGGCAAAGGAGTGTAGTCCCATTCAGTCTTCATTGTATACAAGATGTAAAATATTCTATGCATTCAAAAATCTCGCATCCGAGTCCCGGAAGCCCAGGTCCCGAGTCCCGAATTTCGGAGTTTGGAGTTCGGCGACCCGGAGCTCGGCAACTGTGTTGGGTGTCAGGGTATCGGGAGCATTGGAGATCGCATGTGTCAGTATTTTGCGTTTCATGGTTCATGTTTGGTGATTATGGAATCGGGCGTCAGGGACTCGGTATTCAGAACAGTGTCGAGTCCCAAGTCACGAGCTCCGAGTCCCGAGTCCCAAAACCCACCGTGCGGGACTCGGGACTCGGAGCTTGTGACTGGGGACTCGACACTGTTCTGAATACCGAGTCCCTGACGCCCGATTCCATAATCACCAAACATGAACCATGAAACGCAAAATACTGACACATGCGATCTCCAATGCTCCCGATACCCTGACACCCAACACAGTTGCCGAGCTCCGGGTCGCCGAACTCCAAACTCTGAAATTCGGGACTCGGGACCTGGGCTTCCGGGACTCAGTATTCAGAACAGTGTCGAGTCCCAAGTCCACAATGTCGTGGTTCAGGGTTCTGTCAAATGTGTATGGCAATCACAAATGTTAATTCAAGCATATTTATACATCTTCTCCCAGTCTCAAATATCAAGTGTGGAGTTCCGTGTTTCAGGACTCAGTACCCCAGCACTCGGGACTCCCATATTTCAAGTCCCGAGTTCCAATTATCGAATACCGAGGCTCACATCCAAATTATTCAGTCCCATATATCACTTCACAAATGCTCAAAATTGAGTATTGAGGTCCGGATAACTATTGGTACATGGTATTCATTTGTTGGAATGTATATAGGTCACAATGCTTGCTCTTTGTTTGATCTTTCACACACTGTATGGACCATCCACACTAGCCCATCCACATGATGGAACACCAGCGTAAATGTGAACAGAATCCCTCATATACCATGCCCAAGCAATCTGATCCCCTTCCACATCATAAACTCCATGTCTCACAATCCTTCCGGAAAACACAATCATACAGCCGGAATTGTACTTGAACTCCAGCTGAAGGCTTGGCATTGTCATCCGAGCATCAGAATAGTTCCCCACAGTGGTGAGAATGTCGAAGCATTCAGCAATAGACAAATGGTCTCGATGATTGGGGGTTTCCCAATTGGAAATGATAGAGAGGGTGTTAAACACGGATGCCCAGTACTGCAGGGCCTCCGGCATCTGTGGCAGATCCTTGCTTACTGCTATATGTCCGAGGTTGGACAAGGTTCGCAACCCTGCCCAGTACTGCTCAGGATGCATGACCCTGAGTGCCGCAGACATGATGGCTGCTGGCCTTGCAATGGCTTTGAGGATATTCTCGCAGGAAGGTCCCTTCAATGATGCAGATACCTCCGGATCAGACACAGTCTTTGGGATTGGTGAGTATGACTGCCAGAATCACCATCTCATGGGATCCTACCTTGTGTCCCTGTTGAAACCATGCTGGAGATAAATTGATACATCCGGGAGTTGCGCCAACATTGTCCGAGCCCCGTTTGAACCACTTTTGATTAGTTTGCCAAATGCCATCAGCCCTTACACTTTTTTCGAGGCTTGGAGCGAGCAAATTGGTGGCCTCCCTGATTTCCTTCTGTAGGTTCCATTTGATATTCAATATCCATTGAGTAGCAATGTATATTACACACCTGGGTGGTGTCAGTCAGGGCGTCTGGGAGGTACCATGCGATGATGGCACCGGATGCATTGAGAATTGTGGCAGGTTCGTCGACCAACCTTTTGCCTTCATGGCCAGGAGGACACCTCTCAAGCAACCTCACCTCTCTTTGTTCATTATGCCCGGTGTCCTTTGGGGAGATCAATTTGCTATATCTTGCAATATCCATCTGCATCTGAACTGTCATGCAGGAATTTGAATGATAAAACGAATTTTCCGAATCTGCAGGAAGACCCACTGGGATTTTTATATGCCTTTATGAGTACATCAGCCAAGCGATCGCACGCCATCACCAGATCAGTGTCTGGGTTGGGGGAAGGTATGACTGGGCCTCCTCCAGTCTTCTCTGCCTTGAATTTCTGTTCGGTATATTCCCCTGCTTCATAAGTCACAGTCAGGGCCCAAGTGCGCCAGATGTTTATGCTATCAGGAGTGGAAGGGGAAGAACCGTTCATGCTGGATGTCTGGACTTTGGTGTTAAAGGGGGTGGATATAGAGAGGATCAGATAAGGGAGCCTGGGATAATTTTGGCTGTCAAAGATGTATTATTATCCATTGCTCAATGAAATACTACCTGATTAAAGATATTCATTTGTCGACTCCCGGGTCCCGGAACTCGGAAGTCGGTATGGTTGACCCAAATTTGGGTGGTCGGAACTTGGCGTCTCATAGGGCAACACAAGCTTTGCACCGCCATGTCAGGAGATCACCTGCTGCTCCGGGAACTTGGTAACTTTGATTTATTACCTCCTCTGAGTATGGTTGACTCACATTTTGGTGGTCGGAACTTGGCTTCTTGTAGGGCAACACAAGCTTCGCACCCCGGATTCCACATTCTGCAAGACAACCTACGCACCATCAAAGGCCATGTCAAGAGAGCACCTGCTGCTCTCTTCAGAAACATCTCAACTTCGGTTGGCCATTTAACACAGAAAGTATTAACTAAATTATGTGTTGAGTTCCAGGTCCCGGAACTCGGAACTCGGTACAGTTGACTCAAATTCTGGTGGTCGGAACTTGGCTTCTTGTAGGGCAACACAAGCTTCGCACCCCGGATTCCACATTCTGCAAGACAACGTGTGTACCATCAAAGGCCATGTCAGGAGATCACCTGCTGCTCCGGGAACTTGGTAACTTTGATCTATTACCTCCTCTGATTTGGTTGATGTACAACTACCTCAGCTCCATCATGTCTACAATTATGATACACATGGGCCCACCCATCTATATTCTATACCACCCTCGGCCCACCCGTCTAATACAACATCCCATACAACACCCTTGGCCCACCCGTCTAATACAATATTTTATAATACCCTCGGCCCACCCGTCTAATTTAATATGTGTCTGGGCCCACCCATGAATGTGATAACAAGTACCTACCCATCTATCTCATACACATCTACCTTAATACACCCATCTGCATAATATCCAACTACCTCGGCCCACCCGTCTACCTAATATTCATGTACATCGGCCCACTCATCTACTCTATATATTCCCTACATGGGCCCACCCGCCTCCATCGGGAATAATTTGCCTCCCGGCCCATCCATCACAGTCGAGGATATTTTTATCATGGGCCCATGGTCCGCTGGCCCATATCATATGGGATATTATGCACATCCATTCCCTCATATTATATGGAGATAGGTCACTGTAATATGTGCTTCCCTCATGCGCTACCATCTCCCTTGAATTCTAAAGCCAAGAAAATATGGTCTACTCGAGACTCCCCCAACAACCCTTTCCTTACCGGCAAGTATGAAGCCAATGCAAGTGGCTGTGAGAGCAGTGATGATGGATGGGCTGTTGGAGAAGCCCCGGGGTGTGAAAGCACGCTAACTCCAGCACCAGAGTTTGAGGAGAAGCCGACAATAAACTATGTCTGGTGCGTTGTAGGTTTACAACTCGGAGTGGTGCTATAGGCTCCAAACTGATATCTTTATGTTGTAGGTCGTGCACTGCCTATCTGCTATACTTGTGGGACAAGTGCGTTCGACCCTAAAGGGGAAGCTAGTGCAGCAAAGGTCTAGAAATGGATGCAGAAGGTGCTGCTTGTCGGCCGATGCGAAGCGCAGGAATATAGCGGCGGCTGAAGGCGTGGGAAAGACATGGCTGCGAAGCGGCCGATGCGCGAGGGTTTCGGATGGTAATAGAGATGAAGGACAATAGGAATAGATGTAGAGCAAGGTGATAACTGATACAATGTGAACGGTAGACAGATACTGATTGCCAATAACTACCAACTGTAGGCTAATGGGAGTTGTTACTGGAACGTCCGGAAAACAAGCTCCTGAATGATATGTACTGCTAATGCTTAAGTATTGCGCTAAGCGCTGTCATGCGTAACCAAGCCGATGCGCTACCAAGCCGACGTGCTACCGAGCTATGTATGTAAAGCTATATGTAATACAGGTGGTCCGATGCGAAAATGGTCTGATATGTAAATATAATCATGAAACAACGTACCATTGGGTTGGTTTTGGACTATGGATGGGTGCGGAACGTCGGCCAATGAAGTGCAAGAAAAGCGGCCGCTATGCGCAACTCGCGGGAAAGCTGCGCTTCATGTAGGCAACTAATAGGCTGCTGAGGGATACCACAAAAATAGCCTCTACAAGGCTACAAGGACTCCAAGTCCTACACCGTACCTGCTGACTCAAAGTGGGTGAAGGTTTTCTTGTCTACCACGCTTCTCTGGGCTGGAAGTCAACCTAATCCATGGGAAATACCTGAGTCTGTGATGGCAGACGCACTGCAGGAGATTTTTGATACAGTCTACCCTGATGTCAAATACAAGGTAAATACAAACGGTGCAGTATTTGCAGTAGTAAGTTCGTTTAATACATTTTGTGCTGCATCTTTCATACACTGTTTTAGGCGCAACAGCGACTCTCGGAGTGGAGGAGTAACATTGGTTCCACAGCACTTGCCATCATCGTCGATTTTTGCTCGCACATCACGGATGCACCAAACACCGACATTGCCAAGTGATTCCTCCAGAATTATGCCTTCATGTATGAAGACCCAGACAATATATCACGGGACACAGCCTACCTATCAGTGTTTGTACTGCGAATGATCGCATCCACTCATCTTAGCGCCATCGTCAATCATGCTGATGTCCCTGCATTATATACTGATGAGCTTGCCTTGGGTAAAGGCATGGACGGTGTCATCGTGCTTTGTGTTGTTGTGGTGAGATTTTTTATCTGAAATTTGCTTTTCTGATTGTTTCTAGCTTGAACGTGCCCTCAAGTTCATTAAAGACAAAGTCATCAAGGTCGAAGACATCCTCGCATCCATGACAACTGGCAAGTCTGGCATCAAACTCCCAAAAACGCTCAACAAGGTGACAGGGAAGATGTCGAGCGGAAATTATAAATTTTCATTCGCGAATTGGCACGAAGAGACGGAGTCGTACATGAAATCAATCAGTAGCAGGGATGAGGAAACAAAACTCAACATTATTGTGCGCACACGAAAGCTTATGAAGAAGACATTGAACACGGACTTTTCGGACGATGACGTGGAGGAGAGTATCAACAACTGTGCCCTCATTTGTAACATTAGTTTCTTCCCGCACCATCAACATCACTGACCTCTTTTCTTATCTCAACAGAATACTATATTGTCATGGTGGTGCTATATTCAAGTTGTGATGCACCTACATGTCAGCACCACAGCATTCGTACCATTCAAGGTTCAACCGCCACCACCTTCCTTCGTATTGCCCTTCATCACAGTATTCAAGTTGAAGTTTCGCTCACTCACAATTTCGACCACTTTGTCTAACAATATTCACTCGTTTTATAAATCCTATTAATTGACTTTTTGTGGTGTTTCATTACTTCGCTTATCGTACTGTTTGGATCCAATTGTTACGCACTCAAATAGATCTGTTATGCGGAGCCCTAAGAGGGGCGTCGTCCGCTAATGTTCGTGACGTAACCGGAAGGATCCGGTATGGCAAGTGAGACTGGCGACGACGAGTCAGCAGTGATCACAGTACGTGCGTGTCACATGACTTCTAAGACGGGTGTCTAAGAAGTCGCTCAAGGTAAGGACAGTCTTGTCCGAACGATGAGGTCGATTGAGGTAGACTTAGTCGCGATGAGCAACTAAGAAAAGATACTAGAGACTGAAGCCAAAGGGGTGTTCAGAGGGAAGTATGTTCCAGGGAAGATTGAGTAGATTCAAGTTAGAGAATCTAGTACAGGGTGACCGACTACTTATACTAAGTGGAGAGGGTTAAGGGCAAGGCTACCGCACAGTAGGTAAGGGTAAAGGGGAAACGAGAATGGTATAGGTGCATTGGCAACAGAGCCGGATTAGTGGTGGATGGTCGAATGCGGAGTGAGACCGAGAAACGTTGGAACGGACCAACGGTAAGAATGCAACATGTGGGAATCCGCAGTCAGAAGGGAACAGAAAGGGAAAGCCACATTGGTGGCATGAGTCAGACCGAGTCATAGGTGTGGGATCACATTGGTGGTCGAATCAACGGAGGAATGTGCATGCATGTGCATAGAGGCAGGTGATGCGAGGGACGGGAACGATCCTGAGGATCCAGTCAACAGAAAGTCGGTAAAGGAGGACAAGCCAGTAGATGGTGAGGGCGAGGACGAAGGGAAAATGATAGGGGGGCCACGTGACCGATGTTACTTGTAACACCAATGATCACTTTTTCATCTTACTACCAGAGGGATAAGTGAAATTAAGATGAAAATAAGAGATCAACTGGTCTGAATAAGTCAATGTTTACTTATCCATCGCTCCTACTTATTTGTGCTTATCAAGTCATTTAAGTACATAAAGCAAATGTGAGAATTTCCTGATGCTGGTGACGATCGTTACTGCTTTGCTTCCCCTTGCTCTACTTATAATTATACAAGAACAGGATTGCAAACTTTGGTTCTCCACACTGACTCAGAGATTACCATGTGATTTCCTGGATATTTATGGACATTCAGGTAAGTATCCAACTCAGATGAGCCTTCTTCACAGGATGATATGGCTCGTGATTTGCAACCTGAACAGGTTCTCAGTTGAACTTCTCCAACTCAGAGCACAGGAGACCAACCAACGGCAACATGCTGTATAGTACTGACCAGTGCTACATGTTCAATATCCTATAAGTAGTGACTTGAAGTGAGGTTAACTCATTTGATAAATCAGTATGAATGCTTTTCAAGAGACTCCAAGTCAAGCTGATGCCTTCTTGAAGCTGGGTGTAAGTGCGATTCCTGCTCGTGACGTGTCCTGTATCATTGATATCATGTTGTCATTCCAGTATCCTTATGGTACAGTTGTGGTCTATGATCAGTTTTCTTCAATTCAGTTTGCTTATCTTCATGGTAGTTGCACTAACAGTGCTGTGGGTGAGTGTAAAAATTACCATGATCTTTCAACAATGGCTCAGAGTCATGTTTTCACTCGAACATCCAGCTGTATGACCACATACTGTGCATACCCGATGCAGCAAGTACAATTTTCTGAGAGCCCCAGTGTATGCTGATCTGCAGTCGATGCAGATCAAGTTTATCATTGAGTCTCAATGGAAGCTTGCCATGTTTTTCTATCTAGCTTGCAGTTACTTGCCCTTTGTATATGTCTCGCTGGATATGCTCAGTGAGTGTCCGGCACTCATCCAAATTTTCCTCCCTCATCATGCAACTTCCAGCATTTTTTCGGCCTGGTGCCTCATATCCTGTAGGTGCAAATTGGAGTTTTGCAGATGTTCGAATTAACCCATCCCAATCAAAGGTTTGCCAGTCTTATGAAATCGCCGATGTCTGTGAGTCTGGTAAAGCTTTCCCAAGGCATGTACTGACTCCGCACCATAACTCATAAGATGTGGGGGTACTTCCAATGTTATTTGCTGAGTGTGGGAGCAATTGGATTACCTAGCAATGATTCTGTGCTCTGACATTGTTGCACTGGTTCAGGTATATTCGTACTCAGAGCATTTGCAGCATGGGAACGGATGAGGTGGTTCGCCATATTCCTATTTGTTAGTGTTATTGTGAGTCTGATATTTGGAGGCTATGGATAACAATGTCTAAATCATCCTGTGCAGGCCTATTTAGTGCCAATTTTCATTTACATCAGGGAAGTTTGGTCAGCCTCTGGTGCGTATAACTTCAAGTCAGACCCTGTGTTTGCTTATCCCCTGACCTCTCCAATGTACAGGGGAATGCTGGATTCTTGGTGCTTTCGGACAACTGCATATGAATAAGAATGTATACGTAATCTACAGCTTACTGGCTGTTGCTGAGCTAGGTTCATATTGGGAGCTACTGCTAACACGAGCTTGAACTCATCGCATGCACACAATTTCAGAAGTATTCCTTCTTCTACTCTATTGCTCTGTCAAGGGTCATGGTGGTTGGAAAACCAACAACTGTTTCATGCATGGTCTCTTGTGACAAAATTTAATGTATTTCAGCTGCAGCTTTGGTTGGTTCTCGCATAACACCAAACACCTCCTACATATTCACTTGCTAAACACTACAGCTTTGGTTCTTGGTGTCATTCTCACAACATTCTTTCTTCCGGTAAGTTAATGTGTACATTATGCAAAGCCACTCTATTGATGCAAGGTGTAGTTTCCATTTGCACATGTGGTGACAGAGTTTGTCTACTCTCGGTTTCAGAGCAATAGTTACTTACTCAGTAGCAGATTCCAAGTCATTCTGCAATCTATCATAGTCATGCAAATGCACAGGGACTTCTGAAGGTTGGACCATGCTTCTTGTGGCACCCAGACAGATCTTTCTGTAACAACGTGGATGGCCAGAGTCCCAGATACCATATAATGGTGTGGCCGAGTGCACTTGCTCTTCATAATCATGCAGCTGACACTCGTTGATTCAGTGACAGTGCTACTTGGAACATGCCAACCCTTCAATTGTGCTGCTTCTATTTACTTGTGCCATGAGCTTATCAATAACAAGTGGTGAGCTTCGGTCGTTATTTATTACCATAGGAGCCCTTTGTACACTATATTTACGCTATCTTTTTTCTCACTCCCTCCTGTAAATAAGCATACCGTATGTCAGCTGCTTGTGACTTGAAATAATGTATAGTAGTTGACCATGAACAAAAGGATCTGTTCTGAGATCGAGAACTGTGCAAGAGAGTGAGACCTTGGCAACCATTGAAAGTAGTCATGTAAGCTGGTCGCAAAGGAAATCATTTGTGATTCACTGTCTAACTGGAGCGGTAATAAGGATAAAAAGACAACGTGATGCATGGAATGCAGTGGTTCTTGAAATTATTGAGCAATTGAACTTGGACGAGTCGATAATTTCTCATCAATCCCTTTTCGACCAAGAGGCTGCATTGCATGTGCAATTTATTTTGAAATCCAGTCGATGGGGAGGGATTCTGAGCGCAGTAAGCATTGCTACTCTGGTGTTTACTGAGGTGCATCAAACAGTGTATTAGTCTGCTTCTTTTAAGATGTCCGAACTTGAATAACAATCTGCAAATTTTTTAGCATTCATTCAAGATACTATCATTCTATACTCAGGGTAGTCACCAGGTAGAGTATCTAGGATTTTAACTTTGAATTCCTCAACAGATAGGTTTCATGACGAGAAGACAGCACATTCGAGGCAAGTGTAGGAACATCCTTTGCAGGTAGATGTAAAGTCTGAACAGGAGTGCCATGGCATCGGGTCGAGCTAAGCACTGCAGAGTCGACCATACTATAACTAGTGTGAAAAAGGTGCAATGACTCGGAGAAGTGTGCATGGACTGGACACAATTGACACCAAGCTGATGGCTACAGGCATGAGAAATACTCATACTAACTCCCGATTTTTTATATCTTTTTGTGAAGTCAGTCTAGAGCTCGATCAAGCTGATCATGGCCCTCCATGGTGAGTAGGTGGCGCCATGGCCAGGGTTGAAGGTGATGGAAAGATCTATTACATCGCCCTCGGCATTTTGTCAGATGCATGCATGGCCTCATACATCTTATGCAATCATTATTGCTTCTTGACCAACGTATATCACTGGCAGTTGCCAGGTATAAGGTTCAACACTCAATTGTGAACATTCCCAGTCCCATTTTTATGTACTGAATAACTTGTTCTGGCAGGACATCCCATTGGAAGCAGTACCACTATCTTGATCAGTCAGACAGACATGTACTAGCAGCACCGCTAGTGTTTGAACAGATTTGTACTCTTTGCTCGACCTTGGCACAATTTTTTTGTATTGCTATTACAGGACCAGGGACTCTACTCCACTTGTCATTGGTGGTGACACATCACTCTGCTTCTTTTTTCTCTACACAACAAGTATACGAGAACATGATTGCAAACTTCAGTTCTCTACACTGGGATTACCATGTAACTTCCTGTCTTCTAAGTTCTGAATTGTGTATCCCTCAAACATTGCTAATATCAGCTCTTAGTCAGTTGGAATAGTCACATGGTGTGCGATCTTCAATTTGAATGGGTTCTCAACTGAGTCAGACTTGGGGCACTGTGATGGAACAGAGGTAATGTGCCATACCAGATTCTGCGGCTGCATGTCTGATATGTTATAAGTAGCGACCTAAAGTGAGATTGATTGATTCAAGCTGACATTTCAAGAGACTCAAGTCGATGTATTCTTGAGGTTGGGTGTGAGTGCAATTCCTTCTATATGGCATATCATATATCATTGATGCTGTCATTCCAGTATCCTTATGGTATGGTTATGATCTATGATAACTTTTCATTGATTTGCTTATTTGTTTCCTGGTGTCATAGTTGCACTAACAGCACTGTAAGTGAGCATAACGATTACCACAGCATTCAGTGGCCAAGACTCATGTTTTCACTCAAACATTCAGTTGTATGACTACATGCTGTGCATACTGGACGTGGCAAGTACAATTTTTTTGAGCATCTTAAGATGTACTGATATGTAATTGCTGCAGATTGAGTTTATTGTCGAGTCTCGATGGGGGCTCGCCACATTTTTATATCTAGCCTGCAGTCACATGCCCTTTATCTTTGTGTCACTGAATATGGTTGGTGAGTGTCCGGTACACATTTCATTTTCTCTCTCTTATGATGCGACTTTCAGCACTTTTTCAGCCTGATGCCCCATATCCTGTAGGTGCAAATTGGAGCTTTGTAGATGTTTGAAATTCACCCATTTCAATCAAAGCTTTGCCAGTCTTATTCACCAATATCTGTGAGTCTGGTGAAGCTTTTCTCAGACACATACCGACTCCGCACCATAACTCATGAGATGTAGGAGCACTATCGATGTTCTTCACTGAGTGTGGACACAGCAATTATATCACCTAGCAATGAATTTGTGCTCTGACATTATTGCACCGGTTCAGGTATTTTGATGATTAGAGTATTTGCAGTATGGGAATGGGTGAGGTGACATGCCATATTCACAATTGCCAGCATCATCATGAGTCCAATACATGAATGCTACAACCAACTCCAGATAGCAATGTCTAACTCATCTCATACAGGCCTATTTAGTACCAATTTTCATTTACCTTGGGAGTTTATGGACAGTCTCTGGTGTGTATAACTTCAAGTTAGACCTTGTGTTTATTTAGTTTCTGACCTCTTAAATACAGGGGAATGCTGGATTCCTGGTGCTTTTGGATATGCAAATATGAATATATGCACATGGCTATATGTGACTTATGGCTTGTTGCTTATTGGTGAACTATGTTTGTATTGGGAGCTACTGCCAACACAAACTTGAACTTACTGCATGCACACAATTCCAGAAGTATTATTTATTCTGCTCTATCACGCTGTCAAGGGTCATAGTGGTTGGAACATCCACAACCATCTCATGCATGGTCTCGTGCAACAAAACCTACGGCATTGCGGCTGCAGCTTTGGTTGGTTCTCGCATATCACCTAACACCTTTTGCATATTTATTTACTAAATGCTACAGCTTTGACTCTCGGTGTCATTCTCACAACATTCTTTTTTCTGGTAAGTCAATGTGTACATGTGAAGCCACTCCATTGA
This sequence comes from Suillus discolor, assembly GCF_016758755.1. NCBI lineage: Eukaryota > Fungi > Basidiomycota > Agaricomycetes > Boletales > Suillaceae > Suillus > Suillus discolor. The sequence continues at coordinate 12,046 of NW_024541331.1, forward strand.
TGCAAGGCATAGTTTGCATTTGCACACATGTTGATAGAGTTTGTCTACTCTCGATTCTGAGGCGATGGTTACTTATTGAGCAGCAGATACGGAGTCATTCTGAAAGTTGTATTGATTACGTGAATGCAGATGAACTTCTGAAAGTTGGACTGTACTTCTTGTGGCATCCAGACAGATCTTTCTTTAACCATGTGGATGGCAGGAGTCCCAGATATCATATGATGGTGCACTTTCCCTGCAAAACCATCATGATCATGCAGCTAAAACTCATTGATGAAGAGACAGTGCTATCGGCAATAATGGTTATGTGAAAGGTGCCGGTTCCAGAGTGTTCAGAAGGAACCTGCACCACATGTCCAGCTGAGCGAGAGTGTTTGGCTCCTCTCTTAATCATTTCTTCTCTGTTCAACACATCCTACTCGCTCGTACCTACACAGTCTCCTCGCTTGTTTCTCATATTTTCACCCACCCTCTACTCCCAATATCATTGCAGCCATAGTTCTATTCATGTCATATTTGATTAGATCTCAAATATCCATATATACATACCTGTCATTGTATCTAGCTACCTATCTTATCACATATAATGGTCATCCAACAGTCTGCCTGTCGAGTTTATTTCCTGCTCACCCAGCAGCAATCTCATCAGTGTCCAAACTGAGGTAATGCTCGGCCCCAGCCCAACAACTGTTGGAATGACCTCTGTGCTGTCCGATAGATGAAGTTGGACCAAAATCCACTCCATGAACTCATGTCACATCTTCCATTCATAGACTACTAGATCGTGTATTAAATGGTACATAGAGGGTAGGTCAACTTGACTTGTTTGTTTGAAAATTTATCCTTCCTTCGTGAGGTCCCAAGTAATCCCCCTCACCAGATTTATGGCAATTGTTGTGATTAGGGATCTGCACGGGTAAACCCCGGGGTGTCAGAGACCTTACCCGCACCCCCATGAAGGGTACAGGTTTTTTGGGGGGTATGGCAAGCTCATACCCTTACCCATACCCGTGCAGGGTTTACCCACAGGTGATAGATATAAATATGAAGTTAGCAATTGTAAAAATGAATGAGACACTCACCTCCTGCAAATGGTGGGCAGCGACTTGAATCAGTGTGGCTCGAGCTCGGATGAGGATCAACAGACTCGCGAACTGTGAATGGTGGCAGACGACTTGGATCAGCATGGCCATTGCTCAAATGAGGATCAACACACTCACCAACTGCAGACGGTGGGCAACGGCTTGGATGAGCATGGCCGTTGCTCGAACAAGGATCAACAGACTGACCAACTGTGAACGGTGGCCGATGACTTGGATGAGCATGGCCATTGCTCAAACAAGGATTGACACACTCACCAACTGTGGACAGTGGGCAATGGCTTGGATGAGCATGGCCATTGCTCAAACAAGGATCGACACACTCACCAACTGTGAATGGTGGCCGACGACTTGGATGAGCATGGCCATTGCTCAAATGAGGATCGACACACTCACCAACTGCGGACAGTGGGCAACAGCTTGGATGAGCATGGCTGTTACTCGAACAAGGATCGACAGACTCACTTCCTGTGAACAGTGGGCGACGACTTGGATCAGCATGGCTTGAGCTCCAATGAGGATTGACAGACATACAGACTGTGAACGGTGGGCGACAACATGGATCAGCATGGCTCGAGCTCCAATGAGGATTGACGCACTCACTCACTGTGAACGGCGGGTGATGACTTGGATCAGCGTGGCTCGAGCTTGAAGGAGGACCCTTACACTCACTTTGTCCATGGAAATTGAAGGTAGGCATTGTGTTGAAGAAGATGAAGGGGCATAGCACGCTATAGTAGGCAAGCATTAGTTAGCAATAGGCAGTTGAGGAGTACAAGTGTAAGTACTGCTATAGTTCTCAATTAGGTAATGTACCGGTCAAACCCGAGTGCGCAGGTGTGGGTGAGGGTCTGGGTACCCAAAATGCAGACCCCCACCCATACCTGAGGGGTACCCGCACGGGTTTTCAAAACCTGTGCATATGCCCAGTTGTGATTGCCAGCAATATTTACTGACATATGAAGCTGTAAATTGTTCGCCAATTCACTGATGGAGGAGAGCACATTTGAGGGAGCTCAGGAAGACAGCAAACATCGTAGATATAAACTGATCCATCAGCAAAATGTCGAGTCCCTTTTCAACTCTTAATTTCCTTTGGCAATTTCATAAGGTACATAAGTATGTTTAAGGATGCCAAAGCCATCATTTTGTTACTGAGCGAACTTTGAGTGAATATTTCCAAGGAAGATAAAAATTTAAGGAAGGCTGTATCTATAAGTAATGCTAAGTAAAAAATTGCATGCTGGGAAGGACATGACAATGTTGGCCTCGTCCGTTGTAAGTAGGTGTGAGAGCATGGAGGATCATAACCATAGGAAAAGAAGTATTACTGTATCGCACATACAAAACAATAAGTCGAGAAGGATATGAAGATTGTCGATGTTGCCGGCACTTACGAATGACACACAGGGCCCATTGCCTGCCAAACAACGTCCCTCTCCACAACAAATGCCCCAGCGTGCAGGCCATCCTTCGAAGCCAGGCATTGCTTGCTGTCTCTCTCCCTGCATTCGCGCACCTCTCGAGCATGGAAGGCTATGTTCTTGTGGGAGCCAGTGTCCGTAGTACTTTTCTCACCCTCAGATGCGCCGGCATCAATCTTTGCACATTTGGCACCAAGCGAGTCGGTCGGAGGAACATCTTCATTGAAGTTGCGAGACTTGCGCTTGAGTTTGTTGGTAAAGAGCTGGCAGGGTGGACATGCCTCAGCCATTTCAAAGTCTGGATGATCAATCGGTAGTTTAGACGCCTCGAGAACTTCAATGGGAAGATGATATTGGGGGTTATGGAAGGTCACTTTTTGGCCTTGGCTAATGAAGCGGTCAGTAGACAGAAATTAGTGAGAACTAGGAAGACGCGGTAGGACTTGGAGTCCTTGTAGCCTCATAGAGGCTATTTTTGTGGTATCCCTCAGCACCCTATTACTTTCCTACATGAAGCGCAGCTTTCCCGCGAGTTGCGCATAGTGGCCGCTACTTTCCCGCGATGGCTGCAACGTTCCCGCATGCGCACAGCCGTGCTTAGCAGCCGCTTTTCTCGCACTTCATCGGCCGATGTTCCACACCCATCCATAGTCCAAAACCAACCCAATGGTACATTGTTTCATGATTATATTTACATATCAGACCATTTTCGCATCAAACCACCTGTATTACATATAGCTTTACATACATAGCTCAGTAGCACGTCGGCTTGGTAGTGTGTCAGCTCGGTTACACATGACAGCACTTAGCGCAATACTTAAGCATTAGCAGTACATATCATTCAGGAGCTTGTTTTCCGGACGTTCCAGTAACAACTCCCATTAGCCTACAGTTGGTAGCTATTGGCAATCAGTATCCATCTACCATTCACATTGTATCAGTTATCACCTTGCTCTACATCTATTCCTATTGTCCTTCATCTCTATTACCATCCGAAACCCTCGCGCATCGGCCGCTTTGCAGCCGCATCTTTCCCACGCCTTCGGCCGCCGCTATATTCCCGCACTTCGCATCAGCCGACAAGCGGCACCTTCTGCATCCATTTCTAGACCTTTGCTGCACTAGCTTCCCCTTTAGGGTCGAACGCACTTGTCCCACAAGTATAGCGGATAGGCAGTGCACGACCTACAACATAAAGATATCAGTTTGGAGCCTATAGCACCACTCTGAGTTGTAAACCTACAACGGAAAGATCGTTGTTGCGATATTGACCACAGGGCTTGATGACCTCCTGTGCAGCAGTCTTCCCGGCATTTGATGGGACTTGGGCGCTGGGGGAGGCACAACATCATCATAATAGCCTGCCAGGACCTGAGTGGAGGGTGGAGGCACAACATCGTCATAATAGCCTGCTGGGACCTGAGTGGAGGGTGGAGGCATGAGATCATCATTGTCAGTAACCTTGGAGGCTCTGGAGCGCTCTTTCTTCAACTTTTTTGATGGGGGAGGGGTAGCACTCTGAGATACAATGGTAGATGCCTCAAATATACAAACTGAGTCGGTTATGCAAGAGATAAAAGAAACACGCACTGATGTAGTCTTGCGAGGGGCATATTCCTTCTTCTCCGAGTCAATGATGGCCTCGGACAAGAGGCCTGTCATTTCCTGCGAATCATCAATCAAAATGTCAGAATCATCCGTGGCCTCGGATGCAGTCTCGTCAACAAAATCTGCAACATCATCCAAAGCCTTATGCTTGACACCACCAGACTCTGCAAAATAAGTTATCTGCTCCGGCTCAGAGTCACTCTCACTAGCAGGAATGATTACAGTAGACTTCTAGAATCCAGGTTAGTCCTTGAACAGAATGGTTCATGGAAACAATGATTTACTCTAACTGCCCATCTCCCTTTCTTCTGAAGTGCAACTGGATGCCGTTCCAAAACATCAGAGCCATCAAGGCTATCATTGCTAACCATCAGGACATCATCGGTAGATTCAGAGAATATGTTGAGTTTGGTTGGCTGCTTCTTATCAATGGCCGCAGATTTGGTCTTAGAACTAGTGTTAGTACTAGTGGTGGACAACACTGATGAGGGCGGAGTGGAAGCAGCTTGAGATGCAGAATAGGTGTTCAATTTGAGACTGGTTGTATTGGACTTTGGGTCAGCTTGTGGTGGGACATTGTTGACCCAGCCATCGATAAAACTGTTGAGTGACGATTTTTCAGTCGTCCTTGAAACCACATGGTTAATAAAGAATAGAATTGACTCGGTGAGTAAAAACATTGGGAAGCAAGTGTGTTGACTCACAATAATGCCACATTGTTGTCTTTATTGTTACTGATGGCACATGCATCCAAAGCAGCCTTCAATCCGGAACGGGCATTTCTGATGGCTTCCTTCAGTAACATCGTCTTTTCCTGCTTCTTTTCCTTGCCACTTTTTCTATCAGCCTCATCAATCTCACTGTCTCTGAGAAGCGTGTCCTCTAGGTAAGTGTCAGTTTCAGTTACTACTCTTGATAGGAGGCTCATACCACTTGCGGTGTCCTTCATAGACACTTTGTTGCCTTTGCCTGTAGGACAAGGATGGGGCTGAATAGGTTTTGGCTTGCTTTCATGCATTTTGGCTTCAAGAGTCTCCATGCCGTCTTCAATTCCTGCAATTCGTTCAGCAACCTTTTGAATACGGGCATTCCTCTCTTCAGGGCTTTCATTTGCATATGGGGTATTAGCAACTTTTGAAGTCTTGGTACGAGGTTTTCCCTTTGCATTCTGGAGCTGCTCCTCAGCTTCAGCCTCCAGAACAGGCCTACCAGGATGAGCATTTGCATTTGATGGACGAGTCTGACACGTGGACACTTCTTGTGAGGCTTTGGGGGGCATAGCTGACTGATGGAGATGATGGGAGGCGAGGACAAAATGAAGCAAAAAGTTCAAGGTAAAATTTGCATGGTACTGGCCCCATCAATTTGCACAAATATGCGCTCACACTTGTGTTACGTTCTAGAACTTACTACTTGGGCTCAATTTTCGTACTGCTACATCTAGTCCCAATTCAGTTCTATATGCCAAAGTTCCTGTCAACTAATATTCTTCAACCAGCACTCTAGCACGCATGGCACCCTGCTCTACTCAGTATTCTCGAAGGAAGCATAACTCGTTTCAGTTACCCTGCGGTCATCCTGGATGCAATCAACATTTCAAATCTCAAGGTGGGCGAACAAGACATCACACCATCATGCACCCAATCCTGTGCCACCCAAGGACCAATGAACCTGCGCCACAGGATATGGACATCAGTCCTCCTGGTACGACTCACTCAACGGTTACCACATTCCTTCTGACCCTAATTTCAGAATGTTATATTCCAAATTGCTCGTCTCCGCCACCAATACAAGAAGTAGACACTGATATGAATTCCAGTGAGTCCCAGTGGATCCTGCTACCCAACTCACAGTTCTAACAATCCCTTCTGAAGATATTCCGCACTATGACCACTCATTTCCACCACAACCAAGACAAGAACGAGATGGCAATGCTAATGGTGAGTCACAGTTCCAGTCTCAACACCAGTACCTCTTTTCTAACAGCATCTTCTGAAGATGTTCTGCACCACTTGTCTCCAGCACCAGCCCTGGAAGTAGACTCTGAATTCTATGGTACAGGCAAATCTTTGTATCGAAATTATCACACTGGTTTGAATGGTGATTGTACCTTTTTTATTCTTACTAGTAGCACATCTGATGTTAATGATGTCTTAGCTCGACCATGCGATGCAAGTGGCAATTTTTTGCCCCCTGGTACTCCACCAATCCCTCTTGCAGAACAGTCACCTGATGACTGGTCACCATTTCGCAATCAGATTGAATTCGAGACAGCTGAGTTTTTGTACAGCCATGTACAAATGTCCACACCCAATATAAACACTCTTCTCGATCTCTGGGCTGCATCGCTTCTCAAACATGGCGATCAGCCACCTTTTGCAGATTGTAAGGACCTCTATAACACAATCGACAACATTCCAATTGGTGGCATCAGCTGGCAGTCTTTCAAAATTCAGTACTCTGGAGAGAAACCTGTTGGGCCCGATGTGCCTCCATGGATGAACCAACAGTTCGAAGTTTGGTATTGTGACCCTCATGAAGTTGCACGAAACATCCTCACCAACCCCGACTATGTAAATGAGTTTGATTATCACCCTTTCCACGAATATTCAGTTGATAAGGATGAACACTGTTATCAAGACTTTATGTTGGGCAATTGGGCCTGGCAGCAAGCAGTATGTGGTATTATAAAGTTAGCCTCTTCGTACTAATCATGCCTTTCAGGATATCATTGCAGCTGATCCTGACAATCTCAGAGCAACATTTGTGCCGATAATACTCAGAAGCGACAAGACAACAGTGTCCATCAGCACTGGAAACAACAAATACTATCCATTATATCTATCTATTGGCAATGTCCACAACAATGTCCGTCGAGCACACCGAAACACTCTCTGTCTTATTGGCTTTCTTGCCATACCAAAGAGTGAGTTTTTCAGACTGTTTTGCACTGGAACCCGGCTAAGTCTTGTAGCTACCAATGAACGTAAAGAAAAAGAAGAATTTCAGAATTTCCAATGCCAGATCTTTCATTCCTCACTCACCAAGATCCTCGAAACACTCAAAGATGTCATGTCAAAGCCTGAGGTCATACGTTTCAGTGACAGCCATTATTGATGTGTCATTTTTGGATTAGGACCATATATTGCGGACTACGAAGAACAAGTTCTACTTACGTCTATTGTGAGGAACTGGTGTCCAAGGTTTGCCTTACTAGTTCTTTGCCTGCTCTCCTCATATCTGATACCTTCAAAGGTGTCTTGCTCCACGTGGACAACTAGATGATGATGCACTCTGCCGATGTGAGGCACATAGAGAGGCTCTCGTCGAGGAGGATACATTTGATGTGGATATGCTGCAGCGTGAGTTTGGTATTGTTGGAGATGTCATGGTATGCTTCATTCAGTTGCTGCAAGTGCTCGCAGGACTTATTTATGTTCAGCCTTTTACAAACGACTTCCCTCATGCCAATATTCATCAACTCATCGCACCGGATATCCTGCACCAAATCATCAAAGGCTGTTTCAAGGATCATCTTGTTACGTGGGTGGAAAAATACCTCCATCGTATTCATGGGAAAAGGAAGGCTGAAGCATTCTTGGAGTTCTGCTTCTCGTCCAAAAGAATGTTATCATGGAGGACACAATTTTGCAAATAGAGGATGCCCTTTGCTGGTTTCACCACTATCATCCAATATTCCTCAAGCTCGGCATCATTCCTACATTCTCGCTCCCACGCCAGCATGCAATGAAGCACTACCCTAAACTTATCCGTCTTTTTGGAGCGCCAAACGGTCTCTGTTCATCAATGACAGAAAATAAACATATTAAAGCTGTAAAGCAACCATGGCGTCGGTCCAACAAGTACAACGCACTCGGGCAAATGCTTGTGACAAATCAGCAACTCAACAAACTTGCAGCATTGCATGTAGATTTTACCAAATGTGGTATGCTCAATAGTACATGTCTTAGTGATGCTTTAAACATGAAAGGTTAGTGAATAGAGATCGCACTATTATTCCTTTGCTGATTTCAATTAGGTCATGTTGATGATCCAGGCAATAATGAACCCATGAATGACATTCCCAACACTATTCAATCCAATGCTGCCGATGACAATGACAATGATGGACTTGATAATGGTGAGATCGATGATGGGCCACCTGAGATTGAGGCTCATGTGCAGCTTGCTCAAACATGTTGTATGTGGTTTGACACTTTTGTTATTAAATAGCTTATAATTATATTAGAACGAAACTGTGCTCAAACTGTGGCGGCACTTGCTATCGAGCTCTCTGTTAAACACTTACAAGAACTCATCGAGAGCTTTCTGTTCAAACAGCTTCACCCTCACGACACTTGTGACCATGCTACTATCCCAGCTGACAGCTTCCCGGTCTACAATGGGAAAGTCTCAGTAGTCAATTCGGCATCATCAAGATTCTATGCACCCAGTGATTTAAGTGTGGTTGGAGGGATGTGAAGAGAATACATTTGATCCTGCCCGAAATGGAGGAATGCACATGCCCGCTATGATTGCGTGTTTATCAATTCACGACCGGAACTTGACGGAATGCGAGGACTCGAAGTAGCGCGTGTGCTATGCTTCTTTTCATTCAGGTACAAGTTGGTCCTATATGAGTGTGCTGTTGTTTGTTGGTTCAGCGTCATCAGTGATGCTCCTGATGAAGACACGGGCATGTGGGTAGTTCAGCCATCCTTCAATGATCACTCTCCAGACATTTCAGTGATACACATTGACGCAATCTATCGTGCAGCTCATCTCCTTCCCATTTATGGTACTGATCCCATCCCTCATCATCTCAAATTTTACCACTCTTTAGACAACTTCTGTGCCTTCTATGTCAACAAGTTCGTGGACCATCATGCATTCGAAATTGCATTTTAATTCGTCCCGTGAATGGCTCGGTCCTTACTCTTCTGCTCTCTTCCCATCCTGCCACCTCCACCAAACAACTTGGGATCCATGTCCCTTCTGCTGCCCTCCCATCCTGCTGTGTCCTTGGGACATGCTCCCTCCTGCATTCTCCTCACCCGGCGAGGGTTTTAATCTCTGCATTTGAGATCTCCCTTCGACTTGCACACATGTGGGGATCGGATTAGTAGCTGATTTTTTCATGCATGTTCTTGGATTGCACACAAACCGCTCTCCTTGTTGATCCCGGCTCAGCGCCATTGAAAACTTATAAGATTCTTAATTGTTACCATTCACATAGTACTAATGTATTTGTCGAAAAAATGTCTTATTGCACTTAATTCACTTTTGCATCTTATACTATAACATTGATTTGAATCAAGTTTGCAAAAAGTGGTATCAGTAGAATAAGTAACATCAGAGGTTTCTTTTTTTTACTTAGCGACTTTTTTCAGACCAATAATATGAATCAGACCGAAAAGGGAATGTGAGATATTGCTGATGCCAATGACAAGTCCATGGTGGAGAATCCCTGGTCCTCATGCTATGTAATAGCAATGCGAAACATTTGTGTTAAGGTCAAGGTGCGACTCGGAATCCATTTAGACTAGTCAAACTTCTGTGGCCCATTAGTGGCGCCACTAGTAGATGATCATCGATAGGATAGCGGTACAGCTTCCAACAGGATGATGACTTCAGTACTGGAACGAGTGATTGAGTACATCAAAATGGGACCAGGATCCAGAACGCATCGATGCCAGTGCTCTGGTGAAGATGTTTCTAACTTGGTATGTTCAGCAAGAAACAATATTAATGTCCTATCATGTACAAGCCTACGCTGGCAAAATACTGAGGGCCATGTTTCTTATTTTCCATCTACTTCAGCATAACTTACTTCAGCCCTGGGGCCACCCACTCAGCACCACAGATGAATATTGAACATTGAATTCCAGGACCGTGATCAGAAGAGAGTTGAACGTTGAAACATTGACTTGGCGTTACTCAAGCGTTAAAATGAAAACTCGGGAATTATTTCTCACGCCTGATGCTCTGAGCTTTCTCGAACATGTGGTATTAAAATTTGATCTACCACTCAGACAGCTGCAGGCTGGATGTATCGATTGTTGTATAGTATATATGGGCCACAAAGATCAGCGAGATGACTTAAAAGAAGCTCTCCGGAAGAGGGATGAACAGGTCAGTGGTCATAGCACAGTCGTCAGGGAAATATCATTGATAGATACATTAATGTAGATTACCTGCCTGGAGGCTCGGGTAGACGCCTATATTGCTCGAACATCAGAGACGCAGGCTCGCCTTCTCAAAACTATCGACACTGTCGATTCTCTGAAGGCTCAACATGTAACCGACTTGGAGGCGAAAGAACGCGAGAGGGTAAACTTGTCCCATGAAATTGAACGTTGGAGAACCTTTGCGAAGTGCCTCGAAGTTGAGCGAGATGATCTCAAAAATGTCGTCGAGGACTTGATTCAGAAAGGTGCATAGCAATCTACAAACGGACGAATGTCTCCCACTCATGTATTGTTGCATTTCTCAGTCCAGATGTCCAGTGATTGGAGCATGTGGCCTTGCAGTCGCATGGATATAACAAAACATCCATGTTTGTCCATTTATTATAGCTTTGCAGGCGTCGAGACTAAATGCTAAAAATGACACCCAGATCAACTCGCTGAGAACTATTCTAAACCCAGTGACACAAGCTGCAGGGATTCTGAGGTTCTGTTGGAGTACGGTGTTTCTCTTATAAACAGGCTGCGTGTCGAGCTTGACCACGAGCGCAAAGCACACTGCAAGGTTGTGGAAGAAGCCAACCTCCGTATCTCTGAACTGGAAGCTAAAGTTGCTGCACGCGAGCTCGTATTAGAAGCATCAATTCGACACCATCAAGAGAGGGATAAGTCACCGCTGGGCCGTTCTCGAACTCCCGAAAGCCCAATACCACCTCCAAAACCAATGACCGATGAAGACTGTCTCCGTGTATTGGCAGATAGCAACACTAGAAATAAATCTCTTGAGATTGAAATACGGAGTTTGACACAAAAAGTGGGCGATGCATTTTTTCCATCATTGATACAGTTTCATTGATTTTGCGCTTGCCGTAGCTTGAGCGTGCGCGGGGCTCCGCGGCTTCACCTGTATGCATTTCAGCAGATGCAACCCCCGTTGTTAGCCCCTCGTCACCGCCGAGAATTGTTTCTCTCGATCACCCACACCAGCCAGCCATCCCCAGGAAACCTCTAACGAATGATAACGAAACCCATTTCACACCGACAGTGCATGCAGTATCCAACCTACCGGCTGACTCACATGTAGTCACACGACCATCATCTCACAATAGCCCCATAAGCTCATCTGATTCTGCATCACAACGCTCTATTGCGCAGCTGGATGATCAGATTAACTCATACGCCACCCAGCTTGATGCCTTTAAAGCGGAGAGGAAGATACTGGTTGAGGTGGCCGTAAGGAAACGCAGAGTTCGTAACACGTCAATCGCTGCGTCATATCACTGAATAATCTTTGCAGGCATCGGATGGAGGGGAACCTCCCGATTTCCCACAAATCCTAGTTATCGAGGAGGAATGCGTGAGGTTGGTTCCTTAGCACCATTGTATCATCTGTGCTCTCATCCTTACCATGGTGTAGGCTTACCTCTCAGGTCTCGCATTTGGAACAAGAACTTCAGCATAGTCGAAGTTCTGCCAAGTCCCGCGAACACGAGTTGCTAAAGGAAATTGACGCTCTCAAGCTGTTATTGCATCAGCGGTCACCAGTAGGTGTCATCGTCCGCACAAGAGAGACGTTGCAGCTCACCGAACTACCAGAATCTTTATCATGCACACGACGTTCAGCATTTGGATGATGGTATAGATATAGAACAAAACATGGAACTGGGGACACCTTTACAGCCTACCGCTATTCTGTCATGGAACGATCCTGGTTTTACATCATTTCCTAAGGACCCGCTCCTCATTCCGCTCCCTTTCTCACCTGAAAGAAATTCATCCCCTATTATCTCATCCTCTCGTCCACCACTACGCCCTTCCAGCCCCCATCCTGTAAAGCTCAGGCGACTTGAAGAGGGAATGGAGGTAGCCATGGCTCAACTGGCCGCGAAGCAGCTGGCCCTCGATCAGCTCAAAATCGATATGGAGGAACTCCAACACTTACTATCAGAGGAACCGCCGTGATCTCAAGGATGAAATGTATTACCATGTACTCTTTTCGATTTTGCCCTCTCGCGCACACATATATTGGTATTTAATGAGGCTCCATGCTTATCTATTGATATTTCTGCTGTATGTATCTTGTATCTGTATGACCGAGCAGCACTGGTATACTGTATTTTACGCTACCTCAATCTGTCATTGACCCTCTGCTATATATTGTGAGTAAACAAGGGGCCTTGCAAGCTCCGTAGCACCGCCAGCTTGTTATTTCACGAGAACATAAAGCAATTCCATACGCATATTGCTCCACGGATGATTTCGATCAGGTGTCCTCTTCACAAAGTCAACCTCTGAGGGAGGCGCCCCGACTCTGTGAACCTCTTCAACCTCAGACTCAGCACGAGATGCCGGACGGGACGAGACAGGGGTGTTCGTGTATGATGAAACAGTGTATTTCTTCGTCTTGGAGTTCAGAGATAATACTTTGTGCGTCTGTGCTGTGGGACGAGAAGGCGTGCTCGACAGAACCGGTGGTGTGGCAGCCGCAGAACCAGGGAGAACAGGGAACGCGCCCTCCGCATCGCGTGCTTGCTGGACGACTCGCAACCTCCCCTCTTCCTCTTTTGCTACTTGCTTGGATATCTCCTCATCAAGTCGGGCAGACAGCGAGGAACGCACAATGTTTGAGAGGAGCACTGCAGAACAGTGCGGGCATGCGTAGTAGGGCAAGTTGATAGCACATAGGATTAATCCGCAACCGCGGCATATGGCGGTGTATGGGGAAAGGTCATGCTCTCTTGCTGGACTTATTGGTTTCAGCGTTATAAGCTCAGATCAGTGGAAGAGTCCTCGCCTTGGCAGAAACATCCGCCCTTCGGATCCTTCTCTCTGCCGGACGACTTACGAACGCCCTCGGCAAGAGATTCGAGCTTACGGATCGCCTTGCTTTTGGAAGGTTCTTGGTTTTTGCCTTTTCCTTTGCTTTGTTTTTGGGAGACATGTTGTGGGCGTTGCGCAGGACGTGGTAGACGGTCAGAAGGCATAGAGCCTGCAGCTTTGGACCAAGGAGTAGGTTGCATGACGGTGATGGTCCAGATCGAAAACAATCCCTGAAGTCGACTTTAACCAATTACATTCATGAACTCCCAGAGCCGCATTGAGTCATTTCCACAAAAGACACACCGACCATGACCAGGGAAATATAGCATTAATACAAGAAGCAATAACTCGAGCAATAGGAAAACTAGAACGATGGCTAAAGTCTACACATACGTCAAAACAGATAGAGTTCTGAGCACTGAGAACGGCGAGTCGAAAGAAGAGAGACGTCAAGATCCTTGGTTTCTTCTCCATGACGAAAGGCTCAGTGCGCCTATAACGCCCACGACCAGCAATGCTGTGCCCGCACCCACCAGGCTGGGAACATACAGGTACCACGCGCTATCGATGTCATCCTTGCCCTTGACCTCGTCCATGAAGATCAGCTCTTCTTTCTTCTGCCTTCTTCGACGCGGGATGATCTCTTGTTCTGAGTAAAGTGAATCCTCTCCAGAATAGACACTCTCCGAGGCAGAAGGATGAATCTCTATAGATGGCATCTCAAGTTCATGGGTACTTCCAAGGTCATGCCGGTCAATGCCTTCATCAGGAAGGACAGGAATGTCAAGATCGGGCTGCAGAGTGCGAGCACGCTCAAAGTATCGACCTGCAGCTTCCCTATCACGCTTCCAAGCTTCTGTGCCGCCTTCTCCAGGCTGTGGCTGTGGCGGCATCCTAATGGACGACAGAGTGGAATAAGATGCTGACAGGAAAACAGAAGCTGCTCCTTCGAGATGAAGAAGACCAGCCTCCAAGAAGAGCTTGGCCAGGCCCGCCGGGCCGCCAATGGACTGAACATAATATGAGACGGTTCCACGTTGGCCTTCTTCAGATGCATCAAGATGGTCCAATGATGTTTGGATGGGTAGATAGTGAGTCACCAATTTCATTGTAGCAGAGGGAAGGTGGCCATGGTGCCACGCTCGTCTGGATAGTCAGACAGGAAATCAGTCACAGATGAAACGGGTTCTCAGCACTGGCGTCACATACACAAAGCACTCAAATGCTTCTTCTTTATCTTTCCTAATATCGTAAAGCTCTATGGCATATAGAACAAGACTTGTGGGGTCCATGTTATATTTGTACTCCAAACTGGAATCACATAGCATAGGGACAGGAGCGCATGGCGAAATTTCCTGGGGAATTGGTCCTTGCTGTGTAATAGGTGAGCTCCGGCATGGATAAGACCCTGACAGCAGAGGCTCACGATCAAAGACGGCCAAATGATCGACTGTTCCTTCTCAAGGTGAAGCGTCACAAGTCTTCCTGAATTGGAGTGTAGTGACTCCAAGGAGGAGAATGAAGATAAGGCATGTACAGGTAACGAAGGCGATGCGGGACTAGAAGTAACAGGGATAGAGTGACGTTGACTTGCACTGCTGGTGTGCTCGTCAGACGAGGAGATAGGCGATGATAACGCGGGTGAAGGAGCTACAATCTCCTCTGCATCAGACACTTGACCACTTTCCAGAGAAGCTGCGAAACTGCTTGAAATTTCTGGGTCGGATACGAAGGCGAAAGAAGATTGGGTGGACGTCGTCGATAATGTCGACGTGGTACGCTCCCGAGCGGAAAGACGCGAGTTGCGGGGTTCCAGTTGCCACGCCGAGTTCGCCACGTCGACGTGGCTGTAAAGACAACCCTAGAATTAAAGATTGGGGATTGCAAATATGTCTTTTTGATGCGAGGCTTACTTTTACAATGGGCTGTTGGCCTTTAACCCCAGCGAGTAGATAGTTGCGTTCAATAACAACCTACCACGAACATGAGATTATGCGTGGCGGATAAAGCAACATTACTGACAACAACGTCTTCTCTTGAGGTTTCATATGGGACAAGAAGCAAAACTGTAGCCTGCAATTCGCCCAAGCGTTAGGACTATGAAACAAACCCTTACCCTATTGGCTTCACCTGATCATGCGACTAGGCCCGTTGAGTCAAATGAAGTGTCAATTATCAGAGTTTCATGGCTCACCTGGTGCCACGAGTATGAGAGTTTCTGGTGTTCGCTCGTCTTCTCCATATCGTTAATGCTGCCAGTCGTGAACAACGTTGCAGACGTAAGCGAGCTCTATTGAAAGGAGCGGAGTCAGAACGCTGACCCTCTGCGCATGTGCTGTGTGACCTATTGACACCGAGCTTAACTTCGTGGCAATGACTAAATTGATCCGTTGTGCTCATATGCATTCCATCAGATCCTTCTGTGTAGGAAAATAGACGACAGGTATCGGAAGTACTCATGTACAATACAAGCAACGAAAAAGCAGCAAGAAAACAAGGGGTGTAGGTAAATAGGATAGCAAAAAAATTCCTAGAATAATTCAAGGTTTGGGTACTTTCGCAGTCTGCGCAATTCTCCTCAACGTATCCTTCTCAGCCTCCATATGTTGTATCAGCATTCCATCCAATCTCTTCGATGACTCGGCCAGTGCTTGTTGCTCCTTCTGCCAGCGACGCACATTCTCCGATCCAGGTGTGTCCGGCTGCTGCGGTGCCGAGACGTCGACTGTGAGATGTTCTTGTGAGTGCTGCGCAAGCGTGAGATGGGTGAGAGAGTTTGGCGACGCCTTGACATCTGTAAAGTATGGAGTTTTTGGCAGGATGTTGCTGACAGGCTTGTGCCGCTCGGTTGGACTTCCTTGAGAATGCAGCTCATTCCTGGCCATGTTGGGACTAGAGCGATTGCTTGAATGCATAAGTGATGGATGGGGAGAGGTTTCAGGATCTCGGTACACAGTCATATCTTGGTCCATGTCACTTCTACTATCCTCAGAATCGTCCAAGTCGTCCATAGCATTCGGATGGTTCTGGATGTGGTCAAAGAAGGTGGCTGGTGATGAGGGAGGTGGCGCAGAGTGAATGCCAGATGCAAAGCTGTCAATAGAGACATTGATATCAAGTGGCAGAGGCAAATGACTTTGGGTACCACTGTTGCTGGGCATGGGAGAAAATGATTTAAAAGAGTGGAAAGTGCCTTGGCTAGAGGACGAATTATTAAGTGACAATGCTTCATGGAGTCGTGAAGGTCTAGGCTGGTTGGTATTGTTCCCCGAACGATGCGGCGGAGGTGACAGAGCAATGCCTACTATCGATGAAGAAGGTCTAGGTGGTGGGGACATGGTAGAAAGACGAGGAATTGAGGCAGGCGGCGACATTGAGGAATCTCGTGAGTGTGACAAGGGGTCAATGGGAAGTGACTGGAAGTTTTGGGAATAATAGCCATTTGACCATCTATCCCTAAAGGCGGACGCAGTTGGAGACGGTTGAGAGTACTCTGAAAACGATGGCCGACGCCCACCGTCGGTTGCTGGCACTGAGATTGCCAAGGAAGGACGAGACCGAATGTCATCGAAGGCGGCCGAATCATCCGTAAACCGAGAGAAACCAGTCAGTGCGGTCATCCTGCTCATCCGATGCGAGGGCGGAGGAGATATACTTAATGATGGCAGCAGTGGCGGACTCATCATGGATGTTCTCCTTGATTCATAGAAATCGGAGAGCATGGGCGAAGAACAGGATTTGCGAAGTGTTCGGCGCAGCTCTGTAGAACCTGCTGGAAGATGAGATTGTGAATGAGAGTACTGAGTGTCTCCAAGTTGTCGGCGAGGAGGCGGCGCAAGAGGGGTTTGAGGGACTGGGGTCTCTGCTCGGAGAGGAGTATAACTGGATAACCGCACATTTTCCCGAGCTGGAAGACGCGCAACAAGATCTCTATCAGAAGGTGCGCCTACGGTGTGTGTTGGTGGCTCAGGCTCTTCAAGGTGATCAACTATCGGATTCTCAAGAATTTTCTTGTCTAGCATTTTCCGCGGGTTTATGAGAGCGCGCTGGTATAGTGACTCTGACGAACGTAGATGGTGCGGTGACCTCGTCGGGGTGGACGGAGCCGTGGACAATGACACAACAGACGTTACTGTTGAATTGTTGAGCGAGTGTCCAACAGCTTGATGCAACAAAGCCTTTCTCCACGCATCCCCTCGTGGATCAAGACTAATGGAATGTCCAGGACTACCTGCGGGAGGCAAGCGCTCGGCTAACACGGCTGCTCCCACAGAGTCTTCAATTCCCAGTCCATGAAGTGCCGAAGCTTGCAAGGCTAAAGTGTAGTTGGCTGACGGGGGAGGCACGTCGACTGCTTCCGTGGGATCAATGATCCCATCAAACACATCAACCTTGGGTCTTCGCATACCCCTATCGCGGTCCGGAGGAACCTCTCGACCCTTCAAGTCTATCTCTGCTTGCTTTGCAGCAGCGACAAGATCATCCATTTGCTCACGGACAACAACCACACGTGCAAGGTGCTGGACATTCTTCGGGGATCGGAACGTTTGAGGTGCTCCACGTGGGATGTAACCAGACACGGTCGTAGAATCTGATGTCACTCTTAACATCGGAGATCCATCGAAGGAGTCTGGGCTAGCGGGTTTAGATTTGGATTTTCCAACTCGGAAATAATCCAGAAATGCAGGGGTGGTTGCTTTTTTGGATGTGTTTGCATATGGTGCAAAATCGGCCGGACGTGGTTTTAAGTGTGCGGGAGGAAGGAAATAGTTGTTCTTCACAAGCAACTGAAGACGATATGAGACATCGTCTGCATTGAATTCCTGCACCCTCATTGGTTCGTCGATGTCGAGAATTGGAATAACAACGCCATGGTCATGTGTTGTCGGTGAGAGAGGAGAAGGAGGTGACTCGGTCCCGATTGAGGTAGTAAGAGGATAAAGTGAAGAAGATGTAGATGATTGTTGCGTTAGCAAGGAGTCACGAACACTACTTCGCACATGGTCGCTGTCAGTGGGATTTGGACGAAAGGCAGACGGGGGAGACGTCAACATTGCTTTATTTCCGCGACCTTTTCCCTTTATCTAGGACCTCGTGAGCTCCATTCGTCAAATAAAATGGACTCTAAACTCACAGGAATAGTTGAAGTGAATCCTGCTAGCGATTTGGAACCCGGTTGACTGTCGGCGGGGGCTGAAGGCCCGTCATGCTTCATGACCACGCGCAAATCACCCCCTACACCACCGAACGTTCCTCCACTCCGTTCTAAATGCGGTTGCCAGTTCGCGGGACTCGAGACCGGACTTATGGTTGTTTCGAATCGCGTAGTAACCGGAGACAGTACACGTTCGGAAGAATCAGTCTTGACCGGACTAGGAAATGGTTCTGCGCTATTCGCAGCTGAGATGTCCAGCACCTGATCTTCTTCTGCATGGGTATCATCTGGCCTAGACTCTGTAATTATCGTCCGTGTTCGTTTCCTTGTCGTCCGCGAACGGCGACTTAGACTAGCACCACTACTGCTAATGGTGCTCGCGAGTGAATTCGAGCGTGATGTCCCAGGAAATTTAGAGGAGGAGGGTTCTTGCATGGGTTTCGTCGCTGGCTCATTCGTCCAGGACAAAGTACCAGAGCTGTTACGGGGACAACACAAACCAGATCTGCAAAACATCCAAAAAGTAAAAGGAAACTTACATAAGCCTATACATGCTGCACGTGCACCGCGTTTAATGTCACTCTCAGTTTCAACCGTGCAAGCACTACTATCCTTTATAAACTGATAAGATGGCTACTCAGAGTCAGGTGCTGCTGGAATGTGAGTGGAAACATGTTCTCGCTCTATGGCAATCTCAAAAACTTGTGCATTAGACCTCCCCAAGTCCGAAGGCCTTTTGCCTAAATGGCAGCTCGTAGTCGCCACAATTGCTGTGTTCAACACTATTCAGAACTTTGCGACACTAAAGCTGACTCGCAGGCTCTATACTGGCGTTCCGTCTGCCTCAAGTATATGATCTTTCATTGAGGCCAGAATTTGACTCACGCTTATCTTTGTCCTTCCAGTAACAGCACTCCAGGCTCGCACGTTTGCAGTTTGGACATTGACATCAGCGGTCGTACGGGGATATGCTGCGTACAACATCAACAACAAAACGTGGGTTGTTTTTCTCGTGTGAAGCCACAATGGTGAACCTCAGACCTAACTTAGGATTTATGACATGGCTCTCCTCACGTACCTTATCGCATTTGGGCACTTTACCTCTGAGATTTGCTTCTTCCGCACGGCCAAAATCAATCTACCTGTCCTGAGCCCTGTGATTGTCTCCAGTATGCGTCCTTTGTTAGTATTTTTCCATTACGCATACTCACCTGCACATGACAGCTGCATCACTGATTTGGATGTTGAGACAGTACGATTTCTATGTCGCACCTTAATCTGACTATATATGACGAATACCGAGGTCCATATCGATGCCATGTGTCTGTTATGCACATTGCAAATTCAATTGTTACACAAACCAGTGAATTATGTGGCAATCAATGACAATAATTCGCCACCGCTCCGAGCGTCTCCGAGCTCGTGGCCGTCCTGTGACCCCATTAGTCTACGAGCATCTCTGAGACGTGGCACGTAATCGACCTCTACCTGCCCCTACCTGCTTGTCAAGCTTGAAGCTTGAAGGGGAACCGATGGTCATACCAACCCTGTAACCAAGCGTGCATTAAGGGTGTCTGTTGCATGACACGCTCAGATGCCAGCACAACAACTAGCCGATCAAGCGTCATCCTTGCACGCGTTTGTGGAAAACTCGTCAGGTTGCACGTCATCCTGGATCCCTGAGTGGTCCGATTGCATAAAAATCAAGTTCGAAGTCACGACAATACGTGGACTATGGTGTGACAGCAGGACCCTGATGATCTCTACCGAGGGCTACCCCACCAGACCTGATTCAGGAGTAGTCAGTTTTGGGGTGGACCAGAAGTTAGAACCCCCCTCTCTCTCTCTTCGGAGGTGGATGACGGCGGGGCCTCGAAAAAAAATCGTACTTTTACACGAAATTTTGCCCCAGCCTCTGTGATGCTGACAAATGTACGCTAGTACTTTGACTACTTGTCTTCATAAAATTCCATCATCTCCATTGCTCTACTTTGTCCTGGGCGAGCATTTATGGCTTTGATTGCACCCAATATTTTTGGAAGTTCAAGAACAAGCTTCTTGAAGTCATATTGTCCCGTGTCAAGCGAACTCGATTGTAGCGCAACGAGTTTGGAGACGACTAGTGTGACCATAGATATATTGTGAGGGGATAAGCACGAAACACTTCACATGCAGTGCCGCGAGCAAGCTACTGCTAATGTAAGTTACTGCCAAATGACCATGGGGGGTGATGTCATTGACGCTCGAGAAGTTTGAGTTTGATGTATCTGATGAGTGCGGTGATAGTCGAGGCACACTCGAGATAACTTTTGATACAAAGTTGACATATATTGATGACTTACGATAATTGTGTCTCCTAGATTACACTCGGCCGATAACAATTCTGACATGAAAAAGGTCGTATGTCGGAGGGGTGGACTCCTAATAGACCCCGGCTTAGAAGCGGCCAGTCCAGCAACGAATTTCGCCCCTTCCTGAATTAGAGCTCTTAGGCCCTTTGACCCCGCCGGAGATGGACCAAGGGCGGCCCTTACTATAGTAGTAAGGATTATCAGGATCCTGTGAAAGCCGAACATGTCGAAGGTGACAGCTAGACATGTCGATTTATGGCGCCAGCGATCATTCTATGCATTCAATGACAAATGATGGCTCAAAACGAGACCTCGCACCAGCAAACAAAATGATCGTATCAAATTATGCGTGGCAGTAGTCAAGTCCCTTTATATTGGCTCGTGGGATCATTGCGTGGTCCAGTCTGCTGAGGTATTGCGACGAGATGGTGTGACGTCGCGCCTAAATGTCATCTGTTCCCCCGATCAGGGCCGATATGCAAACAAACTCCATACCAGAAGATCCGTGGACCTTCGGCGGTACGAGGAGGCCGATGCAAGAAAGCTGGGCGGTGTGCACTAGAGTCTAGTAAATTCCGTCACTATTTGAAACATCCGTGAGTCGTGGAGTGGTCGAACGAACGTTAACTTGATCAACGTGTCGGTAGCTCATCAAATCGAACGCTGGCGTTCTCTAAAGATACCGCGAACGTAAATGATGGTTTCCCCCGCATTACATAATTGGGGTCAGTGCAATAAGGATTGCCGAGCAGTATATAAGTAGTGTTCCACATTCTTCAATTGTGACTCATTCGACGGTTCAACGATTTTTCTCATCCCGGCTTTCGTGCTACTTCTTCCTTGCTTTGTATAATTTCTATGTGTGCTATACTGCAATACCCCCCTGAACTGCTATTCACTATATGCGAATATATTTATGCAGCCGGTTTGCCACCTTCCGAGTATGCCAGTTCTCTCGATCCACTCGCAATTGGCGAGTTTGGAACGCCAACTGCGCTACCTTCTGCTATGCCACCCCCAAATTGGACCGAGCCAGAAGCACGAAAAACCCTTTCTCGTCTCTGTTTGGTAAACCATGCGTGGTATGAAGCTGCTAAGCCATGGCTGTGGCACAAAATCGAGGTTCGTCTGCCCAGGAGTTGGCTCGCTCTCCTAGACGAGATCACAATGGACACCGAAGACGATGAAAAGGCTGCTTTGGCCGTCAAAGAGTCTATTCAAGCAGCCACTCACGCTGCTCTAGCTAGTGCTGTGCGTACTGGCGCATCTTCTGACGAGGATGCAGCTAGGAAATGGAAGGAAAGCATCATGGAGTCTTTGAGTGGCCCAGATGGTTCCATTCCTCCAGAGCTGTTGACGCCTCCAGCATCTCGCGACTCAAGTCCCAGACGTATTAGGCCAAAGAGTAAAAGCCCGGCTCGGTGGAAGATTATGAGGACAATCAGTAACGCCGTTCAAAATGTTATGGATCTTACTGAACCTGGGGTTTATGGTGAGTTTCTCACTGTCTTACTCTACATTCTAGCATAATTGACATGTGTTACGTCTGCAGTCCCGAGGCTTCATGATCCTCGTCCTGGTCGGTTTGTCCGTCATCTAGACTTCAATCACTTTCGTACCATCGGAATGCGTCGTTCCGTAGAAGACAGTGCGACTAGTCGTTTCGTGACCGGCGAACGTGTTGAAGCATTTCTGAAGGTTTGACATTCTGACATCACTCACCATTCTTCCATTGACTGACCATTTGATGCAGGAACTTCCAAACCTTACTGCTTTCGGCGCCACGGAGTACATGGATGGTGCTCTGTCGTTGCCCGTTCTAAATGAACTTTTGCTTCGTGGTTCTGCTTCGAGAGGAGGGGGTCGCCCCACTCGTGGACGAGGAATCGTGACAGAAGATCCAGAAGAAGAGGATCGCGAAAGAAGGAGAGAGTGCAAGGACCTTCAGGCCATGGACCTTACTGGCTGCGTCAGCGCAGTTTTTGTAAGCGCCCTGACAGAGTTCGTCAATACGCATCTTCTTCAAGACGATGAACAGTCTAGTGGAAGTGACGATGAAAGTCGACGTCAGATTAGACGTGCTCGTGCTCGGTTTATGCAAGAGGAGCCACTCACATTTCCAGGGCTTCAGCGCCTTGGACTTCGTGGCGTGAAATCGATTCAACCTCGAGTCCTGATGCCTTTTGTCCTCGCATTCCCTTCCCTTACTCACCTTGACCTCTCCGCTACCCGAGTCACACCGGAATTACTTACTGCTCTCAGGGGCTCAACCG
The DNA here is from genome assembly GCF_016758755.1 of Suillus discolor. Classification (NCBI taxonomy): domain Eukaryota; kingdom Fungi; phylum Basidiomycota; class Agaricomycetes; order Boletales; family Suillaceae; genus Suillus; species Suillus discolor. The sequence goes on from NW_024541331.1 coordinate 34,962, forward strand.
TTCGCCTGCATTCGCTTGCACTGGCTCGGTGTGTTCACCTAACTGGGTCCTGTATCAGAGATTTCCTCGTTCATGCACCGGCAGCAGCGCGAATCCGGGAACTCACGCTGTATGGTGACCAAACATTCCCATCTCCCCTCACTACGGATGATCTTATGGAAATAATATCTTCTGCCCCATGTTTCACCTCTGGTGAACTTACCTACCTTGATCTCTCAAGCGCACCTGTGACTGAAGAGCTTCTCGTTGACGTCTGCAAGCCGCAGCCAAAGCTGCGTTCGCTTGGTCTATCATATATTCCTGATCTCGAATTAAACGTCATCGCTCAATTTTTAAAGAGCAAGGCTGTGAATGTTGAGGTACTCACGCTTGTCCAGACTAGCCCTGATCTAGATTGGGGCAGGGTTGGGCCTGGCGCACCTCGAGGCTCGGCACAACAGGCGATGATGGCTTTACACACTCAAATTATCGGGCCGCTGTGCACGCCCCCCTACATGTCCACTCTACGTTCGCAGGCGGTTGTAATACCTCCTTATCCTACGCGACTTCGGGTGATTGAGCTTTCCGCACCTGCCCTTGCTGCCCTCGGCGCTGGCGCCGGGTCCTGGAGAATAATAAGAAGTAAAGGTGGTCGAGGCTGGTATGTCGACACGGCCAGTGGCTGGGTTGGCGCGGGGCTGCAACGAAACCTTCCCAAAGCGCATCCATTTCGTGTTCAAATGTGTCGCCTAGCAGATGCCAATGGAAACGTAAATAGCGGCATTGGATGGCACGCGAGAAAGATGGAAGTGAGTTACTTACTTTTCATGTCCGATGGGAACGGGACGCTGACTTTTTATAGGTTTTACACGGTTGTGGCATGTTGGGACGTGAGGACGGCTTGTACGGTGCCGTGTCGTTTGCTTATCAGGGATAGCTTTGGATATCCTGTCGACATTTTCCATTAACAGCCGTTGACGGCTTCATAAGCATTGGGTTGTATGTACTCTAGGAGCAATGTCTGTGTTATTTTCTTCATAAGCACCAGCGAATTTACCCCACTAGTCATTTCATGTACTGGATTAATTAGTGCCCTTGGGAGGGCTGAATGTTAATGTGGTTGTTTGTTTAACAGAGTGATGCAGCTAAAAATCAACGTACTCCAAAATAGTGGATCGATCTCGACATGCATAGTTACTGGGGAATCGTCATGATTGTTCAAACGATCATGCGCATAAATTGTGAATGAGAAGTGCGTGAAGTTTGTGGGCTAATGACGTCGAGTTCAATCATACTATATGTCATCCTTGTGTCATTGAATCGAATTGTTGTTCATGGCGCATGGAGTTAATGTTTGAAGCGGACTGCGGAGCGACACTGAATGGCAATTGGCTGCACCCTAGGCTCTGAATGGAGTCCTGCCACGACCAAAGGAAGTAGTACGGGCGGTGAATATCCTGTAATGGTTAGTATGTCGCCCACTTAAACATGCCGACGCTGCTATGCAAGCCTTGGCTGATTCAAAGCCAGCGGTCCTCGGCAACTAGGAGTTGCACCACAGGTCCACAGCTGCATGCGCTCACCTGCGCTCCTAGTGACATGCTTTTGTTCCTGTTTCACTGTGACTAAGTCGGTAGAGACTGATTCCGAAGGTTGCCGTCGGTTGACACTGCCAGTGACAGCGGTTACAAGTTTTGCATTGAATGTCCTTTGAAGTACTGGTACTATTCTGTGCGCTCCAATAGGTTGTCCACTGTGAATATTCCAAGTACCAATCCTATTAATGTGAAGTGCTTCAAGTGTGCTTGATGGGAGGGGTATTTGTTGTGGCTCCACGGACTCCCATTGATTACGTATCACTGTCAGGACTGTCCCGCCCGGACCACCGTCATCTAGAAGTCTATATAGAACTTCTAGAAGCCTCTATAAATGGTTCAGATAAGTTAGCTGTGCTGCTACCACACCTTCGTTGGCTTGTTTAAGAGCAACAAAAACGACCACTACAGCTTTCAATCCGAAACAGTGAGTACTACTACTACTAGTACTAGTCGGCAGGAATCCCCACTTAACAAGTTCACAGCATTTGAACATTCTTTCATAAACCCCAACTCAACTGCGACTTGCTGTACCATGGGTACGTACGATTCGTGTTGCTTATTAAACACAACTGACCTGATCTACTACATTCCTCAGCATCCGACCTTCCTGTCCAAATGGACAGGTCTTCAGATGATGGCAGGTTCTCAACAGAAAGAATCATCCGCAGGCACACTGCCACGGATAACCGCATCCGACTGCCGCAAGAGCTATCCCTGGGGCGTAGAAAAAGCACGAGTGATATCGGTCGTGAAAAAATGGCCTTCTTACCCACTTTACGAAGAGCTGCAACGTTGATGTTCACCCCGGATAAAACAATCGCCAAACCCCCCAATACCTGGAGAAGCATTCGCGCCATCATCTTTTCATCATGTAAGCGGAGACTCTTTCGCAGCTTAAAGGTTGTGTTAATATTTACTTGCGTAGGGTTCAACGTTCTGCTGGTGTTTATTCCCATATCTGTATGTCTTTTTCGTGTCAGTTTGAATCATCTCTGACCAGTCGTTGTTTGAAGTGGGCAATTAACTTTGCTCTCCCTGATCAACAGAGCTTAATCTTTGTCTGTGAGTTGACAAGTCATCTTTTAAATTTCCGGATACTACAACGTGCTGCTGTAGTGACATTTCTTGCCATCATACCATTGGCCAAGGTGATTACAAACTCGCTTTTTGTAGTTGTATCACACTGAGCCACTAGCAGCTCCTGGCGTTCGCTACAGATGAACTCTCCATAAGGGTTGGCCAAACTTTGGCAGGTCTTCTTAATGCTACACTGGTTCGTACATAATCAACTATTTCACGATTCCAATCTAACGACGGAAAATTCTAGGGAAATGCGTCAGTTAGAATTTGTTTCTGTCAACCATTATCTAACTATTCGTGCTTTCTTCCACAGCGTCGAACTTATCGTTTCTGTACGCTCTCATGTTAGCAAACTTTCATGGCGAGATGCTGAGGTTTACACTCTAGATTATCGCTCTCATAAAATGCGAACTCACGGTCGTCCAGTCCTCCTGTATGTCTTCTTATCTCCCTTGCGACCCTAGACTCACAGTTACTTTCAGTGGTGGGATCTATTTTGAGCAATCTTCGTATGTATTCTTGTCTTCCGTCTTTGAAATTAATTGACCACACACCAGTTCTGGTGCTGGGAATGTGCTTCTTTGCCGGAGGCATGCGCTTTTCAGAACAGGGTTTTGGGCAAAGTATGTTTGTAGTGGTCCCGGAATGCTGAACCTTGATTCTTACTTCTGTGGACAGGTGCTGTGCAACTGAATTCGTCACTACTTACCATTAGCGTCATTGCTGTTTTGCTGCCTGGCGCTTTCCACATGGCATTGCAGGGCCAGCCTGCATATAGTGAACTCTCGACAGATTACAACATACTAAAGACCAGCCATGGTGTACGTGTCTGATGTCTCGAAATGCGTAGAATTATTCTCACACCCCCGCCCCCATCCAGGTTGCCATCATTCTCCTTTTCAGTAGGTCAACCAAAGCACAGCTGGCAATAACCTAATCACCCTCGTCTAGTTTACGGTTCATATTTGGTGTTCCAACTATTTTCACATAAAGCCATCTATCAAGACAGTGGCCCGGACATACAACAGACAAAAGGCTATGAGGGCCAGAATCCATGGCTACAGTTGAGACTCTACCGTCGTAAAAAGGCTAAACTTGCGCAATCCCCTTCACTGGCGTGTAACGACGAAGTTGCGCCCAATGCTACTGTGTCTGGTGAAGGTAGCGACTTAGAGCATGGGTCTGCGTCTATGGAGGACACTGAGGTAGAACCAGATATGAGTGTCCCTGTGTCCCTCGGGCTGCTGGTCGTTGTAACTGTGGTACGTGCCACTGCCTGTACTGACAACAATCATTTAAAGTTATTCTCGCTCTAGTTGGTAGCTGTTACTGCGGAGTTCCTTGTCGATTCGATCAACGGTTTGACTGCATCTGGGGCCATCGGTAAAGAGTTTGTTGCTGTGATCTTGCTTCCCATAGTCGGTAATGCAGCGGAACATGTCACTGCTGTCACAGTGTCCGTGAAGGACAAACTAACCCTGAGCTTGGGTGTTGCTGTTGGATCAAGTATCGTGCGTTTGTTTACCCACATGTCTTTATGAGATCGCTGATCGATCTCTAGCAAATTGCACTCTTTGTTATACCGTACGTCTCTTCGTAGTGTCTGCTGCCGCTAGTTTTCACCGTTCGTATTTTGCAGGTTCATTGTGACGCTCGCTTGGATTATGGGTAAAAAATTGACGCTCCTCTTCGACCCGTTGGAATCGATCGTGCTGTTCTTGTCTGGTGCGTACAAATTTTCAACACGATGGCATAATGATCAAACAAATACATTTATCAGTCATCACCGTGAACTACGTTGTACAGGACGGCAAGTCAAATTGGTTGGAGGGCATGATTCTCATGTGTAAGTCCCAGTTGTATTTTGGCCCGCGTTTATGCTCACCATTGTGCAGGTTTATACTTGATCGTGGCTGTCACGTTCTGGTTTTACCCTGGTACGTCGCTGACTAAAATGTCTGTAAATTGCCGAGGTGCTGAGTAGTTCTCTTTTAGGCACCTCAGGCATCTTTGCGTGTTAGAAAGGATAATGGGGCTGACACTGCGCTAGCGATATGGCTTACAACCATGAATACATACTGGATCACCAGAAGACTAATGACCACAACCCTACCACTCCTTTCAGTACATCCCTTGGGCCTACTACAAGACATATAAGTCTAAGACCAACAAACGTTAATGGACCCCGCCTATCCCCTGCTCACGATCTTGATACCTATTGAACGAACGATATTATATTGGCTGACTGACCACTAGACATTGTGTCATTGTTCCTATTTATATCATTTGTTCTTCTCTCCGCCGTGCTGGATGCGTACTCATGGGTGCCCTGCTGCAAAGACTTGTTTCGGTCTAGTCTGAACAGGAGTTTGGTCTAAAGTACTACGTCTAATTTGCCGGTGTACGTAAATTATTGAAGACTTAGCCGTTTTTGGCTAGCACAATATATTTATAAGAATACCCCTTCGGTCGGTCCTTCTACTGTGTTTATAGTAGCAACTCTGGAAATACAATATTAACACAATCTTATCCTTCGTCCCTCTTTGTGAATTGACACATCATATCTCTTCGCGTTCTCACCCCTCGACAAACCCTGTGTACAACTGACCGTGAGCACGCTTACGACGTGCTAGCGTCAAACCTTGACACTAATCTGCGTTACGTACCGCATTAGAGTTTCGCCATCATATCGGTATCGATAAGTATCACTGCGGCTGCGGCCAGCACTGTGGTTCCTCGCTCCTTTGTCTTAGCGGCTGTGAAAGAAGGCTCGACGTCGATACCTGAAAGAGAAAGTGTATATCGGACATACAGAATATTACTTTGTTGCCTGTCTTCCACATCTCCGTGACAAGCGTCTCACCAGGGAATACTACACCGGAGAAACTGCGGGTATGTGAGCACAGCATTTGAGCATAATAGGAACAGCGGTCACCGAACTTTAATATCCTTGTAGGCACCAAAAGATTGTAGAACATGCTTTGCTGCGATCCCCATGAAGCATAGACCTGAGATAAGTTTAGTATGCATTGAGATACATAGCCCGGGCATAGAATTCGGATATTACCATGAAGAATGGGTTGATCGAACCCGCCGATTGCCGCGAAGCTAGGATCAATCTGTGTTGGAGATAAAGACTACTTGAACCTCGAGTAATTGCACCATATCTGTACGACTTACGTGTAAAGGATTATAGTCACCACTTAGTCTACATACTAGGATCAGAAAAGCGAGAAGATACAGTCATATATTGAACTCTGACCTGTAAAGTGCAGCTTGCGAGGCGCTTGTCTTCTCTTCGATCACAGCATCAGGTTGACGATTTGGGGGTGTATTTACGGCTGTTGCAGCGCCTCGATCTACAGCAAACTCAGATAAGCCTGAATACGCCAGTGTTCGAATAGAAACTTCAATACCTCTGCCAGAACGTTTGCCACCGAAGCCGCCGGCCCCTCGAATGAAGACCGTTATTTGGTTTTCGAAGATCACATTACCTGTGGCTACATCCTTCGTGTACACTATGGTGGTGACCGAAGCAGCCTTGCCCTTATCCAGGACTTCCAAGAGCCTGTGCAGCAAAATTGGGATTGGCGCGAGGATGGCGCGAATATACACAAACCTGGTTTCATTTACAAAATTTCCCTCTGTGGGTATAGGGCTTTTGATAGCCAGATACTGTTCGCCATGAAGAAGCTTAGCCTGACTCGTTATTAAGTTCTCGGGAGTACATTGAATTCTATCAGGGTGCCTCACAGGATTGAAGTTCGGCAGCCAGCCTAGTGAAACACCAGAACTGGCTGCGAATTGCGGGATCACTCCAAACGTTGGAAGTGCCCCAAACTCCTCGTGGCTTTCATAGGTCCATTGCAGGTCTTTAGCTGTCGCGCCGACGCCAAGGTTGTAGAGAATGACATCGCGTTCGGTGTAGCTGAACTCATGGTCTTCGGGCTTGTCTTTCTTAGCGTCGGCAACGAGTTGGGAGTCCTCTGGGTCGGTGAAAACGTCTGGTAGTGTGGACATGTGGGAAGAGTACTAAGAATCAGAATCACATGCCATGTTACATGTAATTACACGTTGTTAACGGCGCTTACTAACATTGCCAGTCCATGTTAGTGACTTTCGGGATCGACCATCATAAATATGGCCTTTGGTATACTTGACCTTTAACAAATCTGTTCGATGTATCACTCCAGTTAACGTTGACGCCTTAAGCTTGAGCTTGGAGGATTGAATGTACTCGTCAGAATTGAGTCCCCTAGCCTAAATTATCTGTACCTTTTGCTACGGTGGCTAATAACTTCAGTGACCCGTGCGCGGGTTAGTACGAGTACGTATTTGCCGCACTCATGCCAATGCAAGATACAGTCAACTGTAAACGCCAACGCGCTATTAGACGACCGACCATCATGATCTCCGATGGCGCCAATATTTCGTCAGCTTGCGCCTCTCTTCTCTCCACCAGCGCAATATAGAGCAAGCGTACTTTGCCGGTGAGTAGAGTTTCCCTTGCTGCCCCAATGCCAGGTTCACTGACTCACTTTTCCACTCAGCTTTCCTGGCTCTTTCCTTCCATCTACTTCCGAAACCAGAGCCCGCGTACCTGCATAAGGAGGCTTACTACCAATCACCGGGCCCAGCCTCGCCTCGTAGGTATTTTTCCAACCAATCTCTCATCTATTTCTGCCTCTTCCCCATCACCATCCAGCCAAATGTGACGCTGCGCTCGACTGCGCCATCGACTTCGTGATGCTGTCAGTTGGCAATGGACGGGCCGTTGTGTCGAAGGAATTGGTAGATGTGAGTGCTCGCATTTTTTTTGGTTCCGAGTCTTTACTTTCTGCTGTATTTGTGCGGCTCTTTTTTCGAATGTCGGATACCACGCTCATCTGATTCATTTGCCAGCGTGGGCTTCGACTCACTGACTTTATTTCTATTTCTACAGAATGTCATGGCGGTGCGCTGGAGTATTCAATGTCAACAGTTTCGTAATATCGATTCAACGTTGTCCAACGTCCTCTACTTCACTACTACGTCTTCACCGACGGAGGCTCATGACTGTTTGCACGCTTCTGACACTCGTGTGCACATGTTCACATTTGTTCCCGCTCGCGTCTGCACTTGCCTGCGCATGTTGGTACTTGGGTGGGTATTGTTTTCAGTATCTACATTTCATGTTTGTAGAATAGCTAATTTAATAACATTTGTATGTATTACCTGCAGGTACGGGTTTTTGTCGGGATGGCCTCCAGTACCCAGAATTTACCCGTGCAGATAGATTTGATACCCCGGGTCTTGTGTGCGATAGATTTCCTACAACTATCGTGTAGCTTACACGAAGAAACAGTGCTGCTTGCAGTTTACCGACCATAAACTTATGCGATAATCGCGTAGACAGCATGCGAGCACCAAAAAAATGGGCGAGTCATACCATAGATGGACATCTATCATGCTTCAATATTTCCGTAACCGCACTATTTATGACGCGTTGTATAAGAAAAGGGAACACGCGGTAGAAACACCGGACCGCAGTGGATGTCAAACTTTCAGGACTCAACAACAACCATAATGGTTTGAAGGGCATAAATCTTAAATGCTGTGCGTGCCGTGACGTGGCACGTTCCAGCAAAAAACGTACCACCAACAGTCAATGCCACTGCCCATAGGTAGTAAGCAGCTCCGGTGGTCCGAGGATGTTATGCGCAAGTCGGGTCTCCGTTATCTCGCCGCGGCGTCGGGACCCACAGAGATGCCGTAGTGGTTGCGACTCGAATGGTTCGGTGGTCCTAATCGAGCGTGTAGTCTCCGTGTACCTTGCAGAAGCGAACGAAAGCCCGGCCAAGCACCTTTCAAATCCAGGATAGGAGGGTATGTATCACTGGATGTGTAGAAGATGGCTTCAACAAGTCCTTATGTGTAGGGCATGTTACAATAGAGTCACGAAGACTTCACTTTTGACGCTGCGGTGAATCCGGTATCAATTAGCTTTTACTCTTCTTTGAGATGTACACACGGTCTAGATCATCCTGATGCCAAATACCATATGGGTGTGAGCTAGGAGGAAGGTTCAATTCACTTGTGTTATGTAGCTAAACTGGGGGAGGGCAACGTTAGGCTGATTTATCCGTGTAAGTATACAATATGTGGAACGTTCTACGCACTCTCAGTACCGGCTGATGACACATCTACCACGGCCAACTTCTCCTTTGCCTGTAAAGGGTTCAGTAATGATCGTAAGTATGAGTATCGGCATTACTAACCTGCGCCAGTAGATCACTTTCTACCTCAGGCAGGCTCTCTCGCACATCCCCTTCTCGAGGCACAACATCCCATCTCGTTGGTGGATTCTCGATACACAAGCAGATATCCTCTGGGATATGTCGTCCATGCTCCGCATTGAAATCTTCTCTTACCTGACGTTCTTCTGAATAATATTATCACTCCTTCAGCAACTACCCCAAGAAGGGACGAATAAAGCTGACCTTCAGTCATTGCCCTTAATTCCAGGATCATCCCTTCGACAACCTTCTCTACTGCTTCTTTGATTTGTCTTCTCCTTCCGATCTCAACAAGGAGTTTCTTGAACGAAGTTTGGTACTGGATAAAACGGTGATGAAGGTCTTCAACGATGAGAAGTCGCTCCTGGAGCCCGTCGAGAAGCTCTTGGCAATCATTCTGTCAAAAGATCAAATACTGACTTCAGCATATATAATATAAAATGTTACCTCGACATCTTGTTGCTTCTGCAACATGTCAGACATGATCTCACCTAGCTCGTCGAGGTTATCGAGAGTTAAAGATTGCGTGGTGAGTCGTTCTTGAGCAGCTGTCTTTGCTGTCACCAGTTGTTGGCTAAGCAGAACATAAGAATGCCACATCATGCGCATAGCAAAATGCTAGCTTACTGAGTATCTTCGATCGAGAGTACTTGTTCTTCTAGCTCAGCCATGATAGAAGGTAGCTCTTCCGTATCACGGTTCATGTCTTCAACGCATTAGTCAAAAGCTGAAGACCAGACACTGCGCAAAAATTAATTCAATACCTTGTAAGTCCTCCTCGCCAAATATCTCTCCAGCTTCGCTTTCTCTCAACGCGTCTGCCATTTGTTCATAGTGGGACGTAAGACTACTGAGGTGGCGTGCCATGAGCTCCGAAGGCTGCTGCTGTGCATTCAATATATCCTCTATCGAAGGTACGTTACTAGACGATGGAAGAGACTCGCGAATGGACGATATAGCAGCCGAGAGAGTTTCTGGGTAATCATACGTTGAAGCCATAATATCCTTTTCGCGGATTGAGTGGAGTATTCTCCTGAGAGTGCAGATAAAACTCACGTCTAGCCTTGTTCTGTCACTCTCTAGTGTGTCCAGCACGTTTTCAATAGCACTCTCATCCACGAAGTCGCGCAGTGTCTTCCACTTGGTCCGGTCTGCGTTCTTGCCGTGACGGTCGAATGGGTTATCCCGCACAGTGGCGGAAGGGCTCTGCTGTGCATTGAAAATTGCATTGCCATTCTTTCCATCAATGGAGTGTTGGCTTCCGAACAGGGAAGAACCAGAGGAAGACTGGTGGAAACCAGGTGGTACTAACTGTGCCCCTAGGGACTCGAGGATATTGTCGAGGGCCTCAGTACGTTTCGAGCGCACAACATCCCATGCCTATATAGATTACTGTGTAGAAATGTCACAAGTTCAATAGACGGGGAAGCGCCACACACCTTAACTTGCTTATCCAGCTGAGCACGCTTATACTCAATACTCTTAGCAACATTCGCCGCAAGCTAGAATCGCTAAATTCCTAGTATCAAGTTAAATTTGGGGGCAAAAATAACGCACCTTGAGCTGCTCAAGAACGGCCTCTGTGATCCACTTAACTTTCGCGTCCAGTGTAAGCACGTCTAGCGAACATTGCGCGGACGCGTTTGAAAGACTATTAGCCTTGGAACAAAGTTGTTGGCCGTGTTGAAGTGCTTTCTTAGATTGCAGAACTAGAGAAACGAGATGAGGCTGCTCTGTTTGCTGTCCCGGTGGTGGGGAGGCCATGTCAGGACGTGGGCCCAGGCTGTTGGGGTCGCCAAAGGCTTCCAGCGGTGTGGCTGTGCTAGTATTATGTATGACTCACTAGCTAGATCATCAAGTTCAAGTGCTAGTTAACCGCCACCCTAGTAGAAGCTCAATTTCGCTTTGATATCTTTATCTCTTAGACTAAATCATGCGTTCAACCGCGCTCTGCTCGACTTGCTCATCGTGTCTTCCACCCAAAGCTGCCCCAGACTTATTTATGACCAAATGCTGCGCTCGCCCCATCTGTCCAACCTGTATCAGCTCAAACCCTCGCCTAAGGAGCTATAATCCCTGCTTGTCCTGTTTGGGTGGCGTGGGCGTGGTTAGCTCGGCTTTCCTACAGAACATCCGCGCCGCAAATAATGACACAGTGCAGGATGAAGATATATTTATTCTTGGGGATGATGAAGATGATGAAGACGAAGCTCACGAGCTTGCTTCAGTGTCCCCGATCTCCGGACCCGCTCCGCCTGCGTATCCGTCGTCATTATCCAGCCTAAACAGTGAATCAATACTCACCACGCAGACTAGCGATGCATCCGCAGGACATGCGGAAGTTGTAGTCACGGGCGAGCATTGTATCCCCTCTAGATATTACATCAATTCTAGGGACACATTACAGGGGATTGCTCTCCGCTATGGAGCTAATGTAAGATAAGCTGTGCGCACTAATGGCCAACACTAACCTATGGCATGCCATCGTTAAAGGGTCGGGAATTGTGCCGTTTGAATAACCTACCCCCAAGCACCCTTTCTACCACCCCTCATCTACTCCATACCCGCACTTTTATCGTCCTCCCACCCTCCGAAAACTCTCACTCTGTTACGTGTGATGCGGATCTGGATGCAGAAGCGAGGCGCGTCCGCGAGAAAGCCGAGAAGCGTTTGCAAATGCTGACGAAAGAGGCAGACTGGCGTGTGGCGAAAGCATACGTGGCTCTGGCTGATGATCCTGACGAAGAAGCCACGTATGGCTTCAAGTGCAAAGAAACTGGCGGCATTGGTGCCAGCACCTTGGAAGCACGTGCAGCTGGTCAGTACCTAGAAGATCAGGAATGGGAAGAGGAACAGAGAAGAGCTGGCAAACGCATCTCGTTAAAATCGCTATCATTCCTTTGAGACAAAGTTGTCGCATAGACACGAGAGCGCCTCTATCGTTCATGGCATTTTACGCATGACCCATACGAATCCCTGTGGAAGCCAGGTCAGCGGAGGCCCCAACTTGTCCAGATGCTGTCCTTGTTGCCAGTAATATCAATCTTACAGATTTATGCGCAAAGTTATCAATCCCTTATCGACTACTGAAGGCACTAGTACATTTTCGTAGGCAAGGTGATTTATTCAAATTATACTTCCTCTATGTCGTACATCATATATATATATTGAGACCTTCACTGTAGGTTGCCAATAAGAAGACAGAACGACCTGGTTGGCATCCTGAACCAACCTCCAGGAAAACATGGTACTGGTCAAGTTTCAACCGTCCATATAGGGGCTATTGGCTTAATGTGCGTGGCGCATTCACCTACTCATTTAAAGGTTCGGTGAATTAGAAAATGTTATCGTGCTATAAGTGGGATACGCGAGACTAACCACAACTTCAGATTACAGTATGACGTGAAATATTGACCCACACCGTGTGTGACCGTAACGGACTCGAACTCGGATTCTGTTGCTGCCCCGGTCACTCATAAAAAGTATCTGCAGAGAAACTTCAGATGTCGCAGAAGCTTATCAGGAGCTGTCAAAATTTAAGACGCACGGGGGGCAGAATTCTAGAAAGCTCGTGTAGGGAAATTTTGACGAGCTCATACGGTATACCGAATTCGAAATCCATATGTACGTATGTACTTAGGCCGCCACTGGCAACCCTGGACGGTAATGAGCAAAATAGGAAAAGGCCGGCAATTTAACGCTCAAGCCAGCCGGAGATCCATAGCTAGCTGAGCGCTGATCCATAGTGAGTTCTTTAAATTTTTTGAAGACTGGCACAGATAGATTACGTCAGGTCTGCAAGGATCTCTTCCCGCCTCTTTGGTCCCGCCTTTCCCTTCGAGTTTTAAGCCCATCTGGTCAATTTGTCGGTAAAGAATCGTATCGACTGGTGACCATCACAATCACGATTAGGCTACAGCCTGCTATAGCGGGGACCTCAAGCTCCTTCACTTCAAGTACCCATCTATCTGAATCGTTCCAGAACTTTCGACGAGTCCCTCCTCAGGATACCGCACGCTGCACTTCCACGGACCACAAATGACAAGTCGCGGTCACACTATCTATCCTTCACAGCACATTCGATTTCACGCCGCGAATACAAATAGCTATACCTTTTAAAGCTCCTTTCCTCTTCCGAAATTTATTGCTTCGTTGTGTACGTGTGGCGCGTCGACGTGTGTCACGCCGTTTGGAAACAAATTAATCACACACATGTACCCACCGATTAATTGTACGTACTTATTGATCAGTCTGAACGATGGCCATCTTGTTGAACACAGGTTTCACAGAAATTACTAACACACAAGCGTTAGGTAGTCACTTTTCACGTCTGCAACAACGATACAGCTCAATTTAAACGGCATGCTTGACAGGTCTTAAAGGTGCGTTTCCCTCATCTACAGATGCAGATCCCACTAATAATAAATTCTAGTAGGATGGCTTGCTTTACCCAGATAGGTAGCCCTCAGTAACTTGGCCTAGTAAGTACTAGAAACTAATGAAAGGGTCAGATTTGAGTTTCAATTGTGCTTCGAGACGAAACCAAGATGTAAAAGAAGGCCTGGAAGTATACACATTGCATCTTTTACTTCTTTCCCTCCATCTCTTGCTCATGTTTCGCGACATTGAACCTCTCGTAAAACCAATAATTCCATCTTTCCCCTTGGATGATTCATTATATTGTCTAGACCCTGAGGAGATTGCCTTCTTCAGGAGACAGACTGGCATTCAAGATGAAGTGGACCTGAAGACACACATAATTGATGTGCAAAGGGAAGCATACAAGGTGCTCTGCGGTTTATGCGAAAATTGGTTGAATATACTTATCGCGAATTGTAGATAGCTCCCTATGCTTGTATCCGAGGATTTGATTTCTTGCAGTGAGTGGTCACCTAGACTTACTAAGAGGATTACTCACATCGGTGACGTCGTCGTAGCCAAACCATGTCTAAACTACATATTTACGACCACATTTTGAAGCGTGGTTCTGAAGGAGCAATATTACTCGATGTCGGTTCTTGTCGTAAGTAGACAACCCCCTTGGATCTTGCATGTCACACCTAATTTACCCTCGCAGTTGGTGCCGATGTCAGGAAGGCAGTTGAAGATGGATTTCCGGCCCATAACATCATTGCTTCTGATATTAAAGAAGGTTGGTTCCTTCAAAATATCTTCTCCCTGTCACTAACAAAGTATTTTGGATGATAGCATTTTCCGAGTTAGGACGCAAACTCTTTAAATCGAGCTTGGAGCCGATTTTATTTATACCCGGCGACATATTTGACCCCGCATTTCTATCGATTTCGCAGCCAGCTAGGTTTGTCCCAGAGAGTGCGATGCCGGACATTCAAACGCTGCGGTCACTAAACGACCTTCACGGTCACGTCGGTATCATCCACGCTTCCAAGCTATTTCATCTATTTGACGAGGAGAAGCAACTCGAACTTGCTCGCGTCTTGGGAGGCTTGCTATCCTGCAAACCTGGTTCCACAATATGCGGTACTCACTCAATTGCATTGAAGAAAGGCATCGTTCATCACACAGTGCTAGGCATTAATATTTCATGCTTTTGCCACTCCCGAGAAACTTGGATGAGTTTGTGGGATGGCATCGTGTTTAAAAAGGGTGAGGTAAAGGTTGAGACGACAACATCCACCGTTGATGTGGGCGGCGTTACTTTTCGCCTTTTACATTGGTCTGTTACGAGACTCTGAGGATTTTGTCCATTCACGGAAGAGCATGTCTATTTACATAAGTACACGACTCGGACCAGTCCAGATCATTACCTTCTACTAGTTACTCTACTACTAAGTAGTATTTACCCAACAATTGCTAGAAACAACACACTCGCCCTTGCAACAATAACACGCAGTCTTATGCATCGCCAACTCATGAGCGTTTGCACGTTCTCAACTTGAAAAACGGCCAATAATGAATGAGTTTCTTCCCATAATCCGCAGGAGCACTCAGATCCTTTCTGGCCGACATCATCGGCTCCTTCGAGTTCGGCGGGAGTTCCTGCCAGTGCGAGTAATGGTTGTTGCTCTTCTTCCTCTGTAGTCTAATGAGGTTGATCAAGCGACACGCATCCATGCCCATCTCACGAGGTAGGCCATGAGGATGAGGCTTCCCATCAAGTCTCCCGGGCCTTAAGTCAGGACGCTGCTTGGCGCAGGAGACCACTGATAGGGCGACGGAAGTCTGAACGATCACTACCTCGCTAAAAGACAACAGCTCCGAGTCCTTGTATTCACCTATTGTTCATACTAATATTACAGAATAGCCGACCTCAAACCCTTACTATCTCAGGATGATATACCACCTGATCTGGAGCAACTTGCAAGATTGGAATTGGCAGTCAACGTCAAGGTGAAAGGTCGAGATTACACGGAGATGAAACATGACGGAGATTAAGCAGAACCATCAGGCCTTTGGACACGGATAGATGGATAGACAAGTCGATTGTCAAGCCAAGGAACAACAACGATGCAAGATGGTCGAGCATCAATGTAATAAAAATACAGTAGAAAGGCAAGGACCTCCGAGGCACAGTTGAGCTGCGCACATTGTCATGAAGTCATGATTACAAGCGAGCATTCTTAGGCATCTGTCGAATTGCCTGTCTCACTCCGAGGTCGCCGAGTACATCTTCCGCTATGATGATTCAGTTCAAATACCACCTTGGGCCATGACAACACTGCGACACTGACCTCCGCCGAGAACCGCATCGAAGGGAATCGTGCGATGGTACTATCGTGGGCATCATGATCAGTTAATCTCCTTGCACGATAAGACGAAGTGAAATTCTCACAAGCTCAATATACTGCCCCATACCAGTCTTCGTGATGCCCCGTCCGCCGAAAATCTGAACGGCATCGGTAGCCGTTTCTTGGGCACACCTCGTTGTATACATCTTGAGCAGACCGATCGGTCTACGGAAAATAACGTGTGAGCAAAATGCCACCATGGCGCATAGCTAAGACAATACCCCGCAAGCTTCTGTGCCTGTTCCTTGTAAGTCTGCGAAAACGCATCGCTTGATGAGTCTCTTATACTCGAAGAGGATGGAATGAAGGTACCATATTGCACATTTGCATAGTTAAATTTTCAAGCCAATTCTGAACACTTTCCGTACGTGAGATCATGGCTGCAATCTTTGATCTGATTACTGCCAGTGAAGACAAGGGTTTTCCAAATGCCTTGCGCTGAGTGACCCATCTAGCAGATGAAGTAGTTAGTTGATGTTTAAAAAAGAATCGATGAACACACTTGAGGCATTCCTCAACGATCAGCCGCTGACCTCTAGCGGAAGCAGCGCACATCACCCACCGCTCGTGATTGAAATTGCTGTATAGCTATATAAGTTTTTCAATTCATTTCGTCGAAAATGATACACACGAGAGAATGACGAAGATTCCCCCACCCTCGGGTCCGAGGGTGTTTTCCACAGGGACCTTGACATTTTCAAATGTGACATATGCGGTACCAGCTGTTGATGAATAGCTCGTTTTGATGGGTTTTGTCTCGAGACCTTCCGAGCGTTCCACCAAGATGACAGTGAATCCAGTCTGCGAATATAATCACTCAATCATTCCATTTTAATAGCGTCAATAATAACTTGCATCAGTTTTGCACCCCACAGTGAAGCTAGTCGCAAATGTAAGTTCACACAGTACGGCTTGGACTTTTGTACTTACTAGTCGGCAAACCTGCGGCCCAAGTCACGTCAGTAATACGAACATGAAGATTCCGCAGCTACTTCACTCACATCCCGTTGGTTATCCACTTCTTCGTGCCATTGATAGTCCAATACTTCCCATCTGAACTCTTCGTCGCACGAGTCCGCAGGCCAGCAACATCGCTTCCCGCAAACGCCTCAGATATCGCCAGGCAAATGAACTTCTTGCCAGAAAGCACTTCAGGAATGATCTTCGATTTGAGTTCTTGCGATCCAAAGTTCATGATAGGTGGTAATCCTATGACAGCTCCGCTTTGTAGAGCTGTACATCCCCTAATTAGTGTCCGAATGACCGGAATTTAAAATTGAAGATATGTTACCATCGCCATATCCACGCTGACCGCAGCGAAATATCTCCTGTATGCAGACAAGCTAAACTTAAAGTTAGAATCTTGACAATAAAGTCGAATACCACTCTCACCTCATGGAAGTAATCAAACTAAGAGTGTTACAGGTGTCAAAATTGAATACACATTGAACTAGAGCTCGTTACCTCCTCAGGAGACACCACACCACCCATAAGGGTGAGGCCTTTCAAGTGTTTCCCCGGACCAAGGCGCATGGCATGTATGTTTAGGTCTCTATGAATATCCACGTAAGAATGAGATACTTATGTACAAATGAAATGAACAGACGCCATAGCTTTGATTACATGGGCACTTGGCCGTTTGCCATCTTCCTCATGCAGCTGGAGAATCTACATGAGAATCTACCTTGGCAACAATTGGTAGAACTCACCAGTGCATCTGGAGTGATGACCTCATCCACGAACTCTCGCATCGCTACTTGTAGGCGTCGATGACTCTGTTTTGATGATCATGAGCATTGAAATCCAAATAGGTTGGCCGTGAATTTCACCTCCTTGAAGTAAGGGCTGTAGTACCCAGCGCTGAGCCAGGTAGGCTCTGCATACGGCACATCACTGAGCTTCCCAACCTCTCGAGAATATATAACGCTCCTCTCTCCTTCAATGTGACCTATTTGTAAACGAGCATATTGTGGTCGCAGAAGCACTTCATGACGGTGAAGGCCATAAAACGCCTCGGTCGCATCCTGACCAGCTAAAGAGCTTATTCAGTTTTTCGAACACCAAATCACGAAAACAAAATGTACCTATATCTTCTTCTGCGAATACTGAAGCACCCCCTGGATGCAAATCTTTGAAACGAGTGATATCGTACACCTTGCTATCAATAATGATCCACTTTACAAGTATCAAACTCAGCCAAAAAAATAACGCGGAGTGAAACTCTCACCAGGTCATCGGGCTTATTGTGCTGTGCAATATATAGGTCAGATCAAGCTCCACGCATATGACGTGTTCTATGACACACCTTTGCCACCTCTTCACAGGTGAAGACCTTCAAGTCCTTTGACTCCATGTTATGCTTCAAGCTTCAAGGACGATCGTCTGTGTGCAAGTATGTATACTATGGTTGGAACTTGGTTGGAACCGTTAGAACTTTGATGGAATCACATGCTCGTGACTTGTGGCATCTGAGTCCGAATCATTTAACGTAACAGTGAGAACTGGGATACTGCCGCGAGTCAACAAAAGCATCATGGTCAGTGACGGGAGCAAGCAAATGTTGTTAAAGGTTGTAACATTGATCACTGTCGCCGGTGGTCATTCGATGGTTTTCATTAATGTGTTGGATTCAGTCAGAGATCGTAAGCGAACCTCAAAATTCCGTCATTTGAAATTAATACCACAATGTTCGCACACTAGTGCACGTACCCCTGTTCGCTCCCGTTCCCTGACATTTTCAACTTTCACTAGAACTTGCTTCATCTGAGTCCGATGGTTGTGTCGGTTAGACTCCACTGGCAGACAACATGCTCGCGATGGATTGAAACTCTGGCCAGCGTTAGCTGTCGAAATATTCACTGCCAGCAAGCCAATCAGGCCGCATTGCAATACTCCCCAGTCACGCCGACTCGGGAGTGGCAGGGATTAATGGGCTTGTTAACCGCGCCGATTATAATGCAACCAGTATGTTAAACGTTAAACACACTTCACAGTCTCTAGAGCACGCATTTTAATCAAACTCACAGGGTCAATCATTCCATGAGTTCCGATTTGCTCCTGCTTAATGATCGATAGTATCCTTCACCAGGATGCAATCGGCTGGACGTTCTACATGCAGTGGCCTTCATGCTTCGAGCTTCAAACTGCTTGACCTAATACTTAAGTACATGGCTAGTCATGCATTAGTCAAATTACCACACAGTTGAAGGACGGCGGCCGCCCATCGCCGTGTCCCCGATTTCAACCCATAGAGTATCCATGCTGCCTGATGATATGATCTATTCATCGGTGTCGCCAGAAAGCAGGACTTTGTCAGGACTATTTCCCAAGTGCCCTTCTTTTCTGATGATCAAGTGCAATACAAATTTCCCGACGGGCGTCAGTACTCCGGATCGAAGGTGTCACAAGCTACCGCCAAGTATTGAAATTTTCGTGCATAATAGTGCGTGAGTTCTATTCCCCTCGAGGATGTAATAAGACTGAAAGGGGTAGCGGGGATTCCCCTCGTATCTGTAACTCCAGTAGTTGTTTATTACGACCAGCGTCGCGACATCCGTCTAGAGCCAGTCTAGAGCTGTCTGAAAACAGATCTGGGAGCCCAACAGCTCTTGCACACATGACTAAGGCGTGTGTCCTCAAAGAATTTCGAACCTCGGGCACTGGCTGCCCGTAGCCGAAGCATTCCAAAATATTTGCTTATCACGGGTGGAAGCTTTACTACTCGACAACGACAAAGTGTTTGTTTGAGGATTTCAATTATGTTGATGACCATCACTTCTTAATCCATTCACCTTGGTGGCGGTCCCACATTCTCGGGTTCCGTTTGTGTATGCTTCCAGCCTACCTGGATTGTGCAGAAGACCATTGTCGTGTGGTAATCACTTGTCGGTACCCCGCTGAAGTCGGCAAGACCCTCGTTAATGTTGCCATCTTCAGATCCATTTTCGATGTTGAGGTGCCAGTTGCACCAACACGTGTGCTATACCGTTCTGCAGATCGGCGTAGCACTAACTATCTTCCATTGCAATCGTGAGTAAACGGATTCTCAGTATCTGCGAGTCTGTTTCACTACGCTTCTATAGAGATGACGAATATCGAGTGTGTAGGGTCACCCTTCCAGTTGCCCCAGACGTCAGATCTAGCGTTCATTTATTCTACTATTAAATGATGCCACTTTAGCAGTCTCGTACGATAGACGATCACGCTCTTCCGGTGCCCTCTTTTCAAAGTGATGCAGGCTTCCATGCGTTATATTACGAGAGAATCGGTTCCCGCGAAAGGTTTACCTTTCTCTCCAGCGAAGAGAAGTTGTCGATACCTCATCCACACCCTCGGCCATCTTCTCTCACCTCATGGTGAGTTTGTATGGGTCATGATTACGCTCGTTCCTACGCGACTGGGCTTCTCTAATATGTATTGAGAACTTCTTTTCATATGATGACTATCGCATGCGGCATCGCACCATTACGCTCTTGTATCTTACGACATCCGAAGTAATATTCTGATTCATCTGCCACATAGGAGCTTTAGATCTGGTGCGCTCGCCCATTATGTCCTTGAAATTTGGAGTGGAATCTCACCTGCAAATACAGAAGGTTTTGTTGCGTGGTCAGAAGCTTCTTCACACATATGGAAGATTCACCGTTCTCGAAGCATCTGATATTTTGGAGTGTTTATGACAGTTTGAGCCTGTCCGAGTCCAAAATCTTGACGCTACCATGATATGGATGGCACGAGACTGCAATTTGTCCGATTATACAGGCAGGTGAGCATCATCCTCTGATATGCAGAACACCCCGGTGTTCTTTTTCAAACATTCAAGTTATTGCCCTATTGAGAGATAACTCTACGTAGGACATTACAGACAGGACCCCCAGTGTCCTTTCGCATCTCCGAGTCCTTTGACACCCGTGAGAAGATGCAAAATGCATGATGGTCGTATTCGTTGCGCTGATCTTTTTACCCCAGCTTCGCCTTATAGAGTGGGATTATCCCCGCCTCGCCTCGCGGCTCCCCGTATGCTCCAAGGACCCTGCTTGGAGCCTAATCACTACCCCCGTGCGTGACATATCCCATGTGTCTTCTCCAGTCTATAACTAAAGCAAGGCTATTAGTCTGGGGATAATTTTGTACATCATTTCCGTCTAGCATCCAAATTTGCCCTAAGCTGTTCCTCGATGACTGCATGGGTACTCAAATTTTGTGGACGCTTCTGGAGAAACTGAATGTATTATATGAAGAGTTTGTATTCTCGTTCCTGTTCCTCTTGACTATCTAGATGTTGCCCCATTGAACGCGGTAGCACTACGCCACGTTTCGTTCGATTCGGACCATACGTGTCGGGTGCAGCTAATTATTACTCGAAGGACTTTACCTCCAAGTAACATGATTGAACTTTGGAAAGGGTTTTTATCATGAATCCTAATCTAATAGTCCCTGGGCCTGAGCCGTCTGAGTGTGAATCTATTCAAAGTGCTCTTTAGTCGACACTTCAAGGCACTTCAAATCGATCCAGCGAATCTTATTTAATCCCTGACGAGCGTGCCCGCCACAGAACGCGTTGCCACATTTCCCCTGGACAGATGCGCCCTGTGACACACAAGATCAAGAGTGTAGGAAAACCGTTATCAGCGCGCTTGAGGTGAAATGATCTGTTAACCTTATTGAGTGCAGTCGAGTGACGGGATTCGTCCATAGATACTGCCGTACTACCAATTGAACTTCTGTGTAGTTGGTGATTGATCATCTGAAAGGTACTACAGCAGCTCTAAAGACGACGTTCTGCATAATATGCATGTTGAGGGCATGTTGCACAGATTCGATCGATCATGGGTATTATTTTCTTCTCTGGATCTGCGGGTTTACGGCAGGCAGTGGCCAGTCAACTTGTACAGATGTCGTGATGTTGGCCTGATTCGTGTCAGAGTGGAATAGAGCCGGCCAAGAAGGAGCGCTTTCCGAAGTGCGGAAGCGGTAAAACGGCTGGATGGTGGCTAGGTCGTGTTCTTAGGACCCTTGGCAACTTGTAAGTAAAACGCTCATAACCACGAAGGTTGTGCCAAATCTACGATCAGTTTAGCCTCATGCTGACCGGTCCTTCGTGACCATTTCCGTACTACCCTTATCAAGGACTGCGAGTCTAAACGGTAGTGGCACCCCACGGATAGATGAGATCACGCAGCTACTCTCAATGCAGGTGCGCCCGTCACAAAGCTCCGGCTGCTCTTTTACATTACACCATGGTTCGATATGCGCTCCCACGATTACTTCGTAAATGGGTTTCCGCTACACCGAAGATGCCTTACCATATGCATCCAATCGTATTGGTCAATCGGCCGGTGTGCGTATAAAAGCATACCACGTCAATCCGAGTCAAACCCAGTCCTCCCTACCATTCCGCGTTCGTCTTCTATCCATAATCCCACCACATACTTCAACATGTGCAGCATGGAATGGTGAGTTCCATTCACACCGAAAGTCTTGCTTGTCAATGACCAATGTCCGTTCGTCGCAGTTTCGGTGATCAGTACAGAGGATGTGGGGTGCGTTATTCCGAGCTTTCAGCGAGCATCGACCTCTTAACAACCACAATGGCACCATTTAGCATTACGTCCGGGTCTATCAGACTGGAATTACATACGATTGTGCTCGGCCGAATTGCAAACTAAGTGCAGCACATATGCACAGAACTGCCAGGAACTGCGGGTGCAACATGGTGCGAAAACACGCGCTTGCTCCTGATTTTGGCCAGTCTTCTTATGGATATTACTCGCTTCCAGGAATTTTCTGATCACCGCAGAGTTCGCAACCTATTCCAAACAAAATGCGAAGCTTGCCTGGAGTATGAGGGTGGGGGTTCGGATGAGTACGGCCATCGAACGGGACGGCATTGGTGATTCATCAGCATGCAACTACTATACTCCTGAGGTTTGTTGTCATCGCCTCTACTTATCTTGCTACCCGCCATCGTACTGCATTCGCCACTAATTATGATATCCCCCCTCGGACACTTGACTGCTAGTTGCTGTGCTATTAGCTGTGTTTTCATCGGCATCTGTCGAAAGCTGCTATTCACTCACAGTAACCGTTGTATTCTTACGGCACAGTTAACATCTTTGGGAGTCCTTTCATTTATAGAGATAGCTCCACATCTTTTATACAGAAAAGGGGTTAATGATGTCGATCCATCAAAGGGAAGTCATGGTATTGAATATACCCCAAGAAAGTAGCACGCCTTAGGGGCCTGGCCTTTGAGGGGCCTGGAGAAACATATTAGGAATTTGTCATTAGAATCGTACTCACTACGGAATAAGAACACAGCGACGATGACATGTCCAGGGTATCCGAAATACCAATAATCAGTCCTACGGTCAGTCCGCCACCGACGAGGGAAACTATCTGCCCATTGGCATGTCCGGCCCTTCTCCGAGACCGGAATAGAAACGAGGACAGGGACTAGAAACGCTTGCCCCCTCGTTTCAGCGGTTGTCTCGTCCCTCGCTTAGCGGCAGCTCCGCTCTTGATTGCTGCTGCGTGTCGTTTGCGCTCTTCCTCGCTATCGTCGTCATCTGAACCCTGAGGCTTGAGCTTCTTATTTGGACGCACGAGCGAGGGATCGGACTCTGATGCGGGGGCTTCTGTCCGACTGCGGCTGCGGCCGGGAAGGGCCGGGGAGCCGTCCTTAGATAGGCTAGCCGAAGGAGGCCGCCCTGAGACACGGAGCTGATGGCTGGGGGTGGGAGAGGCGAGTAAGGTCCGTTGCTTTGGCGCAGCCCCTTCAGACTCGGACTCAGTGGCAGAATCTTCCTGCTGTGGCAGTTTAGGCGGCGTGGGCTCTTGCAGAGGCTCCATATCGTAATCCTGGATCAAGCCTTGCTTAGCTCAGGGTGAGTGAATCTTCGATCTTAGAAACCTACATGTGGTTTGTGCTCTGTATCTCGGACTGTTATTTTGGGCGACGAAATTTGATCTGCCGTGAGCGCGCGAAGGTCCGGAGTTCCCGCGTCAGTGGTTATCGCAGCTTTCGAAAAAAAAGTTCGTGTCATACTAGGGTAGTGTTAAGCATCGAATTAGCACTTACGAAGCTCAGGTAAGAAGTTGAACATGGCCGTCATGCGCTGAAGGGTCGTCGCCACGCGTGGCCTCGATAGCGCGTTCTTAATATGTGTGTCGACCGTCCTCCTCGCAGTACGTCCAACTTTATCTGTTGCCTAACAACGTAAACTGTTGCAAATGGAAAGGCGAGTGACGAAAGCATAGACAGACCTTCTCGAGGTCTCCCGGCGCAAGATCACCCAAAACATCGGAGGATGAGAACGCGAGGTGATTAACACTTATCAGGGGCATGATAAGGTGTTTTGATATGATTTCTGCGGATAATCTGGGCCCGAGAAAGGTGGGCTCCCATCGCCACTTCCAGTTGTTGCATTCCAGCTGGAGTGCCAAATCCTATAGGGACGTGTCAGGGCGTATCACACCTCAACGACCAGCTGATAAGGTTACCCCCGAGGTAGGTTTTTCCAGCTCCAACGTAAGCCCCAGAAAACCACCGAGTGAGTGCGCGCGGCCTATGAGCGCTAGGTGATGGTCACGCCAAGATTCTTCTTCATCCGTATCCGGGAGAGGAGAAATGGAGAGCTTGTTACACGTGCGCCACCGCCGAGCAAATTGATTGCTCGTGAGGACTATTGATATTCAGATTGATGAGTGGCGTAAATTGAATCGATCAGTACCATGGGTGCATTTCGGAATGATCGGATTAATGGTGGATTTGGTGGACGTGGTTTGTGAGTTATTCATTCATCTCGGTGACCACAAAGAAACTCACCCTCGGCCCACGCAGCTTTGGTGTCAGTGACGAGTATGCAAGCCGTTAGATCGACTGAAGAGCAAAAAAATTTCTGTGAGACCACCGTACACGTCGGAGCAGTTATTTCACATGTAACTCAAGACTCTGAGCAGGCACACACAAAAAGATAAGGCGTAGAAGTCTGCGAATCAACTTTGACCAACCATTCTTTAGCGAGGAGCGCCTTGGAATGGTCCTACATGCGATTAAGACATGGGGGTTTTGACCACGAAAGGAATTACACGTACTTCTGTAAATGATTCCATGCGTTCGCAATGCTACAAGAAATAAGCGAAGTAGGCTAATGCACGGTGCCGGTCCAGGATGAATCAATGACGCACAAGACGTGGCGTGGTCTCCTAAAATTTACAAGCGTAATGACCGTAGAGCATGGCAGTAAGAACCATTAACATCGGAGTTCGAATTTATTATTTCTCGCATTCACTTCCAACTCCCAAGACCAAAATTCACGTTCACGAATGCGAACTGATTGAAGATAGTGATAGTGAGAGGACTGCACCACTAGACGCCAAGGATCCGTGGAGATGGAGGATGGAGAGGTGAGCGGTACAAATCACACTCATGCAGAAGCAGGCTACGATCCTGCATACGAATGGCCTGGCTATACAGAGGTCCCACAACCTACTACGGTCCTGAACGAATCTCTTTCATCAAATTTCAAGCCATGGTCTCTGCTTCGCTTGCTTGTGCAAACTAGCTCTGTCCTTCCAAGGACCCAACGTCTCGCAGTACTGGATGAGCACAAAGAAGTGCAGTTTGGGAGAGATGTTGCTCCGGCCGGAAGCGGAACTCCTCGTGTGAGGTTGAAGGAGATGGCAGTTTCGAAATTACATGCGACGATGTTTTGGGATGCTGTCAGGCGAGAGTGGGCAGTTGTGGATATGGGTTCCAAGCATGGGTCGTTTTTACGTCCTGGTGGATATTCTGGTCCGACTGTGAGCGTGGGTGAAGATTTGGGGATCAGGCTTTCCCCCTCACGAGTAGCCAGCTTTCCACGCGCATTAAAGCACAAAGATGCGTTGACAATCGGAAGCACCACGTTTGCCGTGCATATCCATTCTGACCGCATATCATGTGAAGGATGCTCGTCAAGCGGGAGTGGCGATAATATCATTCCGCTTTTCCCTGTTTCGAAAGGCGTTAAACGGGCAAGAGAGGAAGTGGGTTCAATACCTTCGGAGGAGAGGGATGCCAAGAAAGCGCTGACCATGTTGAAACGGACGTTGTTATCTCGTCACGATACAGCGAGGTCATCGGCATCCAGCCAGCCCTCCAGCTACGTGGACCGTTCCGCAAAGAGACGAGCACTATTCCCTAGTTCGCCACTAGACACTCCAGGTGTGCTCAGTCCTAGAAGCGATTCGCCATGTGTTGCTTCTTCCGGTTCTGTCCCCATGCCCGAAACCCCTGCACCGCCCCAGCCACTGCCGGAATCGAACATTGGGCGTCAGCTGCTAATGAAGCAGGGTTGGCAACCAGGAACGGCTCTAGGCTCACAGGAAAACGCATCAGGGTTGGTCGAACCATTGGAAGTCAGCGCAACTTCAAACAGGTCAGGACTAGGTATGCCGGAGAAGGCGCCTACTTCTTCCAGCGGTGACTGGAGGGAGAATGGGAAGCAAAAGCGGTGGGCCGACATGATAGATAAGAAGTGAATATTGGCATTGGAAGCACAGTACAGTTCGGTAAGTCTTTACTTCCGTTGTAGTCTAGATACTAACGTAAGAGTTATGTTGTAGGTTTAGCCTCAACTGTTTTATCTTGATCTCACATACGAAACACGAATTCCACGTGTGTGGAAGGCTGCCAACAACAGACGCTCATAAGTACGGTTGTGACTCCCCATATGATAACAGCCACGCTAGCACGGCTTCGCTCACGTTGACATATCATGGAAGCCAGGCTAGATCGAAATTGTGTCTTCTTTGTCTGATGGAAAGGCGTCGTGTACGTTTGTATTATTAGTACGTACAAAGGTGTGAAAAGCACGCGTCACGACACGAGCGCGACGCGACTGTTTTGAATTGTTTTTGAAGTCACGTGTGTGGTTCGCGTCCTACGCGATGGACTGAATTTGAACTTGAACAATTCGGAGGTTGTTTTGAACACGACCAAGTCGCTTCGCTGGTGGCTGACTTGTCCTTTCAATTTGCATTTGATCCACTTCTTTCTTCTTCAACTACGCCACGATTAAAACCTAGGTTAAGTTTTCAGTAGGGCAATTCTCTCTCTTCTCTTCACAATCTCTTCTGTATCTTTCCACTGCCCACTGCTCTAGCCGGTCACAATCAAGTCGCCTTGTATTTCAATTCACATCATGGCCAACAACACTCGCGTACGTAGTCTACTGTCTCAGTCTTTTTTTTTAACTTTGATGGCTGATCATGGAGATCCATCACGCAGCTTCAGAATCGTCGCATCGGCGTCACACGCAAGAATGCAGATGAAAATGCCACCAGCAAGCACTCTCGTCAGGCGTCTACCCAGGGAGTTGCAACTCGCGCCTCTGTTGTGCTAAATGGCCTGAAGAATGGCTCACAACGCCCAGCGCTTGGTGAGGTCACCACTACCGCGGTCAACCGCAAGGTTTGTCATGCCCTTCAATTTTAACCTTTCCCAACGTTCTGAGGCTACGCGACTTCAGGACGTTGCTGGTAAAGGCAAGGACGCTGTGAAAGATGACGCGGGCCTCAAGCGTACACGGTCGTCGTCGCTCGCAGCCGCCACCGGACCACAACGCGTCCCTCTCGGGCCAGGTCGCACGGAGAGTGTCGCACAACGGCCTACTTCACGTGTATCACGGCCATCTGTCTTCAAACGCGCATCGCGGCAGGAACCCGCTGTACCAGTAGTCATTCCGGCTGAACAAGAACAGAAGGAGAACGATATGGACGTGGAAGATATCGAAGAGGACCCTGAGCTCAGCATCATAAATGAGAAAGAGGTCGACGAGATGGTGGGTGTACAGGAACAAGGTACTCCAGAACAAGAGGAGAAGTCCACCGTTGCGGTTGCGAAGTCGCCCCGTATATGGCCTGACGTGGATACCGAGCGTGCCATGAGACATTATAGAGAGATCGCAGAGATCCAAGAGACGTTTGAAGATGAGGTTGACTATCTCGACACAACGATGGTCTCAGAGTACTCGGAGGAAATTTTTAAATACATGAACGACCTCGAAGTGCGTCTCCTCCATCTACCTTGTGTTCCGGGTGTGCTGACCATGATTTCTAGGATGATGTGATGCCAAATCCTGACTATATGGATGGTCAGAATGAAATCACCTGGGCAATGCGCCAAACATTGGTCGACTGGCTCCTCCAAGTGCACCTGCGCTGGCATATGTTACCGGAAACGCTTTGGATCGCGATAAATATCGTCGACCGTTTCCTCACGAGACGCGTCGTGTCCCTAGTCAAGCTTCAGCTTGTCGGTGTTACTGCCATGTTCATCGCCGCCAAGTACGAAGAGATCCTCGCTCCCAGTGTCGACGAATTCGTCTTCATTACCGAGAACGGCTATACGAAGGAGGAGATCCTCAAGGGCGAGCGTATCGTGCTGCAAACGCTTGACTTCAAGATTTCGCAATACTGCTCACCCTATAGCTGGATGCGCCGTATCAGCAAGGCCGATAACTATGACATTCAGACGAGGACGCTGGGCAAATTCTTGACGGAGGTGACACTCCTAGATCACAGATTCTTGCGGTGTAAACCGAGTCTCATTGCTGCGGTGGGGATGTACAGTGCTAGGAGGATGTTGGGTGGTGATTGGGTGAGTACCGCCTCCTCTGTTAGCTTTTTTGTATATGGGCACGATGCAAACGCGTGTCCATGATGGCTGTGAATCATGTGACTGACTTTTTGTTTGTGATTTCCTCTTTTAGAATGAGTCGTTTGTGTTCCACTCTAGCTTCGTCGCGGAGCACCTCGAGCCCGGACACCAATGGATATGCGAGAAGCTACTCGAAGACAACTTCGCGAGCCAGTACGTTTGCCAGAAATATGCCAACAAGAAGTTCCTGAAGGCGTCACTCTTTGCAATCGAGTGGGCGAAATCGAACGTGGACGAAGTCTAGGACTGGCGTAGTTAAGGCCCTGCGGCTAGAGATAACTGCCAGGTCACGGCCTGAATATCCCTCTCGTCCAAAAGTTCATGGGTTCCCGATCTGCCTGCATCTCATCTCATTCTGTGCTTGACATACTGTTTCACTCTGGCATCATTGCAATCTCAACTGTCTGATTACGCATTCCACCCAGCCATGTCTCTTATTATGTCTTTCTCGCTCTGTTCTGCTCTTCCATGCATCCCACTTTTTCAGCATCTCCATCTCGATTCATTATTTTTCATCTCATATTTTCACACTCCATTACTGTGCCCGTCGTCGAAACGCATCGTATTCATAATTAAGTTTACATGTCCGTTTTGCCTATGAACCATCTCGCACACTCTAGCAGCCATCATTCATCCCATGCCGCTGCACGCTATTTTTTCTCTCTTGCTTTGCACTTTATTTGCCATTGTCCTTATTTTTCAATTCACCTCACACCAGTTATTCGCACAGCTGCATTCTATATCTTCAAAATTATCCCCGCTGGCGTTTGTCGGCATTTATTCCACGCCGCTCTTCTGCAGGCATTGTTCATCTATCGATTTATATATTTCCTGCGATCTCGATTTGTCAACAGGCTTCTTAATTTTCAGTTGGTCTTGGTTAGCCTGCGTGGACAGTATATACTTGCTCGTGTATGCTGCGCGGGGCGCGTCTCATGAATCTCATCCCTCAATATACATCATTATTTATACATCGCACTTGTCCACTATATGAAGTTGCGAGAGGCCAGGATTCGAGTGGTATTGTTGAAAGAAGCCCCAAGTACGGTGTCAACAAAGAAAGGGAAACCAATACTCACTGAGTACTGAGTACTGAGTACTGAGTAACGGTGTTTGTCGGCCGAATCGGGGATTGGCGCACGCGCCGCTAATCATGGATGATCCGAGGACTGTTTTAAATTTCACGTGATTGTGTGTCAGCTCCTAGATTCGCGCGCGCACACGCTTGAAGCTTGAAGCTTGGCCATTGTAACCTATCTGTTACGCTTCAAGATTTCCTCTTGTCATACACTTCAACAAAAATGTCTCTATCATTTAAAGGTCAAACTGTCGTAGTCACTGGTGCAGGTGGTGGACTCGGGAGAGTGTAAGTAATCTGTTCATCTCCTGGTCAGGCTGTGACTGAAATGAGTGGGGCAGGTACTCGTTGTTATTTGCATCGCGCGGTGCAAACGTTGTTGTAAATGATTTCAACGCAGAGGCTGCACAGAAGGTTGTGGATGAAATAAAGAAAGGTGCAGTCGTTCATTCACTTGTTCGGGCCCAGAGATGTGACGTCGCGTTGGACTGTAGCTGGTGGTAGCGCCATTGCAAACGCCTCTTCTGTGACTGATGGCGCTGCGGTGATTCAAAGCGCTCTAAGTGCTTTTGGGGGTGTATCGATCCTCATCAACAATGCGGGTATTCTGAGGGATAGAGGGTTGGTTATGTTTTAATGAAGTGGTTTGGAAGTGCTGATGAGATTCGTAGGCTCAAGAACATGACAGATGCTGAGTTTGACCAGGTCATTTCTGTGCATATCAAGGGTGCATTCTCGTGTACGAAAGCTGCTTGGCCCCACTTTAGGAATCAGAAGTTCGGGCGCATTATCAACACCACTAGTGCAGCTGGCATTTACGGTGAGTTTCTGGGTGACTGGATGCGCATGATCTTAGAATTTTGCACAGGAAACTTTGGCCAGGCGAACTATAGCGCTGCTAAAATGGCTCTAATTGGATTCACGAAGTCATTGGCACGAGAAGGTGCAAAATATAATATCAGCGCCGTCGCTATTGCACCTGTTGCTGCATCAGCTATGACTGCGACAATCATGTCTCCAGAGATGCTTGCGAATCTGAAGGTTTGTGAATGTCGAGAGCGTCATTCCTTCATGCATTAATTTCATTTGACAGCCGGAATTTGTGGCGCCTTTCGTCGCTGCTGTGTGCCATCCCGATGGACCGAACCCTTCTGGCAGAGTGTTTGAGATTGGCGCTGGATTTGTTGGAGAGCTTCGATGGGAACGCAGCAAAGGCACCATCTGGAAGACAGACGATACGTTTACTCCTTCAGCTGTCAGTCTGTGGATACATGCGCCCCACAGTAGCTGACTCTAGTTGCAGGTCAAGCTCAAGTGGTCAGAAGTGACCGACTTCTCGGACCCGAGATAGTAAGGACGTCTCGTTATGGGAGAAAATTTGGTTCAATTGATCTTCTTTCTTACAGCCCAGAGTCCATATCCGATGTCGATAGCACTGTACGCGACAAAAACAAATTGTCTTGGTTGTTTTCTGATTGTTTTGTTCCCTAGCTCGAACGTGCTTCTACAATGCCTCCCAATCCCCAGTCAGCACCGCCGGTTCGATTCGACGGCAAGACTGTCATTATCACGGGTGCTGGTGCCGGTCTTGGACGCGCATATGCACTCATGTATGCACGCCTTGGCGCAAATGTGGTTGTCAACGACGTCAGTGAGAAAGGGGCACACGCTGTGTGCTCCGAAATCAAATCGGGTAGGTTGCCACTTTCGTTCGATGTTCCCAATTTGATGCGAGCTTTCACAGCTGGGGGCAAAGCAGTTCCTGCAGTTTGCTCGGCAGAAGATGGCGAGGCCATTGTCAAGATAGCTTTGGACACATTTGGAGGTGTACATGTCCTTGTAGCGAATGCTGGTGTCCTAAGAGACCGTTCATTCACCGCCATGTCCGAGCAGGAGTGGGATCTTGTCGTGGCGGTGCATTTGCGCAGTACATATAAGGTATCGCTCACGCTTTCAAGTACCTATTTGATAGTCTCTGATATCGGTCAAGTGCGCAAAAGCCGTTTGGCCTATTTTCCAGAAGCAGAATTACGGTCGTATTGTTACGACCTGCTCGCAAGTCGGTATTTGTGCGTTTCGTTTGTTTTCAGTATATCTACGTCTCTCATAACTCGTTGGTTCGCAGATGGTAACTTTGGCCAGACGAATGCAAGGCATTTTTTCCAATTTCTCAATGCGAGTGCTGATGACCATCAATACAGTATTCGTCAGCCAAGGCTGGCATCATGGGTTTCACTAAAACGCTTGGCTTTGAAGGTCGTAAATACAACATCTTGAGCAATGTCATCGCTCCCTCTGCGGGCACTGCCATGACGATGACCATTTGGCCACAAGAAATGGTCGATGCATACAAGGTCTGACTTTTTACTTGTTAGATATTCCATTTATCCTACCTTCCCTGCAGCCCGATTACATTGCACCAATCGTCGGCTACCTTACAAGCGAAGCCAACACCGAGACGACAGGGCAATTATTTGAGATTTCTGGTGGATGGGCAGCGCAGACTCGGTGGCAGCGTGCTGGCGGCTACGGGTTCCCTACTAATAGAGTGCTCACGCCGGAAGATGTCATCTCCAAATGGGACGTTTTCACCAACTTTGGTACGTTCCGCGAAATCAATTCTGGAACAGGAGGCTGATGTACGCCTTGTAGATGATGGCCATGCTACAAACCCTATTACCTCAGCTGAAGGTATGCAACAAATAATGGGCAACTTTGAGAACAAGGCGTCGGTTGTGGAGACTGTGAAGGATGCTGTGAGAGATGCTGGAAAGGCATTGAAAGCCAAGTTGTAGGAGTATCATATACTTTCGGAACTGTATCTACCTATCCGTTGTGCATATGTCATGCATGTTGGGTCAAGGCATTTGGTTTGCGGAACACGTCTGGGGAGAGTACGTGCTTGTGCACTCAACATAGACGGCCAAATAAAATATTCATTTATTCACAGTATGGTTCAGCTTCTGGAAATGGTAGAATGTTGGCTTCCGTGCCAGATCGCAGACCCAGATGCTGGCCATCGAATCAGCATCGAAACTTGCATCGAACTGCGAAGACTTCCTAACCTCGTATCATGACAATACGACGACTCACCAGCCGCAGAAAGTCCCCTTTGGATATCAAACGATATCAAGCCCGGTAAGCGGTGTGCGCGGATGAAGTTCCTTGTAACCATGTACGGTTGAGACGGTTTCAGAAAGCCGAGGACAACGGTCCACGTATCTCGAATGAAGATGTCATATTTGCAGCAGTGCGCGTGTGATGATGATGAAGACCGGACCAGGGCGGGAACGATCTGCCTAATTCTCGTCATACGATCCAAATCGATATGTTTCGTCCTGGGCTGATTCTCTCATGAATGCTTGACGGCCATTCTTGAAGACGCCCCTAAGCTTATGTATTTCGCCCAGTTGGTGAAAGGCTGCTTACCGAACAAAAGTTGGAGGAGGTATTAAAAATATTCGCAGTGCTTTGCTGTCCTCTTCAACGTCGATACGGTGGACCAGTGTATCACCAGGGTTGCGGTACATAGAGAACCTGCAAAGCCGAAAAGGTAAATAACGTGGTCGCCACTGATGGTCAATATTTAACCAACAGCAACATATCAGAGGATCGAACGATTCAGGATGAATCGCTAAATGGAACCCTGTGGTTTGATGGGCCCGTTGTTGTGGAATGAAAACCTCTTGCGGAGTGAATGCGTGATAGGATGCGATACAGAATACTTGATGAGTTGTTCAACCTGTGATCCTACGGTAGAATTTGATCCCGATGCTTCATAGCTTTACATCGCCCGGACTTCGGCATATCATCGATTCATCATTGATCAGGTAGTAATCGTTTTCGGAGCTCGATACGAACTAGTGTTTGAAAATGATAATCACCTTTGAAAACACGGGTTTCATCATGCACGTTAGTCGCCACATGGCCCGTGCCTGTTCCTCAGGATGACGTCGGTCACCGTAGATAGTGAGATCCGGGACCACGATGATGTCACTTAAATATAGTGCCAGTACACGCCTCGCGGCTCTCTAGATCTATAGCCGGTATCAATATCAGTACTGTTAAGGTAGTCGTAGTTGAGAAATACCCAAACTCGTTGTTCTAGTTATTGCTAGCTTGTATATTCTGCTTCGCTTTCCATGATGCAGGCTGGACCCTCGCCGACACGTGACAAATGTCACACTGACACGGAACTCGATGCAAACTCGACTGCTAAGGTAAGGTTCCAAGTTGACTTGGCAGCTAGTTCCTTACCGACTTTGCTGACGCGGCGGCGGCAGGAGGGCGTTCCTGAAATATTGTCGTAATTGGGTACAGAGGTGGCGATGCTCTGACGGAGTTTGAAGACGCCGGCACTCCCCGAGCATGGCTGACCACATCACCGCCAGTCAGGGGGACACACGGGCCCATGGGCATCACGTCCCTCTTCGCTGCCATGATCAGCTTGCCACCATTCCACCTCTCAATATTACAGCTAGGACATGGTTCGAGCTGCGTCTAAATGGAGGATTCCATTGACACCACCTCCAGTGGTGGCGGCTGGTGGCGGGCATCATTCCTGACAGCAGGTACTAGCGGAATGCCGCGCGTGCGAGACTCTGGCTGATTCGACTCCGCTTAAATTTGCCGAGGATGACCGTCGGTTTGGCTTGTCTTCATCGTTCCCTGCCGCCGTGTAAATGGTAGGATTCTGGCGGCCGGAATCCCGACATTCACGGCAGGTAATGACAAAGACAAGACAAGCCGTCCGCGTCATTGTGAACAAATCCGCAGTTTAACTTGGTACTTATGCGCATTCAAGTTGTTGTGCAACGCTGATATAAAGCTGCACTGTCAGCAGATAAGTTAGCATATCAACTTACAAGTCTGAACGTCGCTTCTACTATAGGTTTGTCTCGCTATCGATTGAATCTGATAGCCCCAACTCAAAACCAATATTTCTGTATAGGTCATGGCTACCGAACCCGAGCCACGCCCCCATGTCGTACTCTGGGGTGTCGCCAAGGCACCCAATGCACCTAGCTCGTCTGGCTTTTGCCAAAAGCTGGAAGTATTCCTCAGATTCAGTGGTATATCATACGAAGTAGGCGAGACTGTCCCAATGAAGGCTCCCAAGGGCAAAGTTCCCTTCGCCGATATTAAACATGACGGGAAAACTGTCACTATCCCGGATTCTCATTTTATTATCCGCTATCTCATCGAGAACGGGCTCATCAAAAATCCGGACACCATAGCCGGCTTGACTGCCGTTCAGAAGGGCGAGTCGAGAGCATGGCAGGCGTATATTGAAGAACTGCTATATTCTGCAATCGTTCGAGATCGGTGGTACATAGATGAAAATCATGCAGTGACTGCCGAGGAGATATTTGGGAGCATGGCCTGGCCCATGCGGCCGATGATATCTTGGTTTTTTAGGTGGAGGGTGATGAAGTCAATTTGGAACGTTGGGATGGGGCGTCACTCCCAGGAAGAAGCTCAGTCTTTGCAGAAAGAGGCTTTTGAGGCTCTCGAAGCAAGGATGTCGGGCCACTTGTATTTCCACGACAGCGAACAACCAACGGGCATTGATCTTATCATCTATGCTTTCCTTGCCAACACACTGGCAACGAGTGGGAACCCGTACTGGGCGGATATGGTGCTAAGGAGTCCTACCCTCCTGGCATTCACAAAAAGGATGACAACCTTGCTCTTCCCCGAATACAAGCTCCTTTTACATCGCATTGAAGAAGCCGACATCCTGAATTAGCAGCGGGGAACACAGTGGGTGATTGGGTTTATAAAAGGAACAATTTTCCTTCTATTGTTGGTCCGCCTGCATGTTTCGTATGGTTTTGTCGTCATGCTGGAGTAGACAATCCTTTCTCCCGTTTGTAACTGATTATCACCATGACATTAGTGTACACCTCAAGTCCAAAACTTGTTGTCATGATCTTGCCGCAGCATAATTTAAAAGAGCCGACTGCCGCGGATCGGTTACAGCAAATATTATTCATTACGTTCCGTAGTACCGTAACTAAACAAACTTACCAATCTTGCCACATCTCAGCGCTTAGCTGTTGCCTGCGAGGTTCAACACTGCCGGCGACAGCGACCAAGGCTGCGCCTCAACATTCAACGAGCAGCGACGTGCAAATTATTTGCTCGCTCGACTGAATGTAGGTATTATCGTTTGATTGAATGCTAGGTGTTATTAACATATTCGGTAGCAAGCTTATCGTCCCATTATTTCATTCATAGTAGTACTTTTCAGCTGTGGCTCTCATTCCCTTCCGCTAAGGCAACACTCTTTTCTTGATTCCAGTCGTTCCAGTCATTTTCATTTTAACCAACATCGTACCATTCAACCATGTCCCAGTATCGCCCCGATGTCCTGCGAAAACGACAGACGCTGGGTGGTCTCTCCGGATCCGTGATAGTCACTGACACTTCGCCCACCGCAACTGCTCTCGTTCAAAACACCACACCGATACCTGGTTCGGGTTCCCAGACGGGCATTCAACTTGCCTCCTCGACGCCGTCCGCATCACCGACTTCGTCGTCAGTTGCACCTGCTGTGACTACCTCCTCACCCACTTCCTCTTCCGGAAATGACATACCATTAAGTACTGTCATCGGCGCCTGCGTCGGCGCATTCATCCTCCTCGTACTGGTAATCTCTTTAGCTATCCACTGTTCAAGACGACAAAAGCCGCAGCCCCGCAATGCTGACAACTTGTACCGCCGGCGCTTTCACTTACAACATTGGGATCGCCTAAATGATGACAAGGAGGGCCAACAGAATGGGTCGCACAGGCCTCCATCCGGGCCGATGGAAAAGTTGGGCGCAATGTTCCATCGTACACCCAGCACAACCTCTGGAGAAAAGTCCTCTGATAGCCATGGAAACCGCGAGTCTATAGGCACGATGCAGCACTTTGCCAAGTATCATCCTGGCTTGGCTGAGGAAATGGCATCAAAATCTGCAGGTTTAGGTCACGTGGTTGTCACTAAACCTCCGCCTGTGCAGCGGTTTATGAGCCGCACTCAAGCTGATGGTGTGCCAACCATTTCGTGGGACGGCGATACTGTTGGTGGGGGCTCGCTCTTCTCCGTGCAGTCGCGTCTATCTGGTACCATGTCACCTACGGTGACTATGGTCAAGTTCACGCCACCTGCAACTGTGTCTGGGTCACATCGCTGGGAGAGTGCAGAGGTTGGCCATATTGATGTACATGGTTCAGAGACGTCAGAAGCAGGCGATTCACGCAATCCTTTCGCGGATGCGGCTTCCGTCAAGAGTGGCATTAGCCGACGCGTCACTAACCCATTCTTCAATGCGCAGGAGAAACCCCAAAAGCGCACACTCTTTGCCAACACCACACCCGAATCCAATCCCTTTGCTGACTCGAATACTCCCACTTCGAAACCTTTCCTTGAAGTTGAAGCTCGCTCAACCAGCTCCAACAATTCCCACGCTATGCAAAGTCTCATCGCTGCACTGGACATGTCAGCTGGGCCACGTCTACCCGTGTCATCCATGCGATCATCAAATTACTCACATAGCTCAACAATCATGTCTTGTGATGAAGTTGATGCTGTGAGCGTGACAGCCTTCCCATATCCCCCAACGCAAGTTCCGCTCAGATGATCCACTTCCAAAACAACACGCTTCGCTTTCCATTAATATGTGCAAACTTCATTTCGCATCAATACATACTGCCATCTTGATACATTATTTCATATTTGTATCTCGCGCATCCCACCTTCATATTTTTTTCATGGGGGCGCTTTACGGTCCGGTATCGACGTGTACCCCTCCCACTTTGTCACTCCTTGATCTTTTGCATGGGAGCAGCTTGTTTTGCGCTTTCCCTGTTACGTTACATCTTGTCCATCACTACTTGCTATCCAAATTGTTCTGAGGTAGACTTGTTATATTTGTTATATTTATTGTTGCTAGCTTCACCATCTGCGCCTCCTCGCAGGAACCTTCAATGAAAAATGAATAGGGTAGACTTGTAAAATGTGAGCGCTGTCACTTGTGCGAAGCCTTCAAGCCCAGGATGTCAAAGTCTGTGACTGGTGCAGCGACAATCGTATTCAGAGCATACTGCCTCGAACTGAATTATGATATTTGTTTTCGTATCTATAGGAGTTCATATCCGCATGCACAAGCGAACTCTGAGTAATACGTGTAATCTTGCGGGCGGAAGCCAGGTGGACCACGATTGACAACCTACTTAAGACGTGCCGTGACTGATAGAAACAAGAACTCTGCTTTGGTCGGTTCTTGTTTTCACGCTAAACAACACCCGTGCATAGTAGTTGGGCCCATGTTGGTAGCCCGTGTGGTCGTTGATTAATGAGTGATAATGGATATTTTCTGACCAACTTCAACTCGAGCAACTGCACTGGAAGCCCAAAAATCTCTTGTCTCCTAGCCCACACAAACGCCTCTCCTCTCTTATCTCTGCTGGGAGATCATCGCTTGGTATGTCATCGCCTTCTGCTCCCCACGGTTCGAAAGGCGTGCATGCCATCTAGAACGTCACAGTGAGCTGTTGTCAACCGCAAATCGATGACGGGTTGGTGCCTCACCTGCATCACTTTCGCTATGATACGTTTCCCACTGTCATGATCCGCCTCAACTTTCTTGATGAGTTCCTCAAGTACCCACTGTCTGAGCACAAAACGCGGGTTCACACTTTTTGCGGCGTCTTGTCTGGCGCTGTCAAAGTCAGCCTCACCAGCCCACTCTTCCCCATGGCGCTCGGTTTCAATACGTGCACTGTACTTGTCCAACCAACCAATCCACTCTTCAGTAACTTTCCCATGATCCATGCGGTCCGGATCAGGCGTCCCGCTCAAAATCCCCTTGATGAATGCCTCCAATATTCTCTCACTATCATCTTCCTTCATCATCCCAGTGTGGAAAAACGCAAGCCGTCTAAAAGTGCCATGGAAGTCTAGCTGTTGCGCCTCCATCATGTCCAAAAGAGGCTGCACGATCTCCCGCTGGTCCGTTTTCTCCTGACGGCGAAGCCTCAGGCGTTTGCGCATCAAGTTTCCGTATTCTGTAACGCAAGTTTCTTCGAGAATCTGTTCCATTTCTACTCTAGGAAGTTGTTTGCCTGTTGTGCGCCATGAGACGAGTGTTTCAGGCGTGGCTAAAGATGCCCAGCCGGGTTGGACTGCTTTGTTGCCTTGTGCGACTTCTGCGCCAATAAGTGGGGAAAGTGCATCGAGGAGAGCACGACAGGCATAGATGCTGCAAGTGTGCTGTTAGAATGTCGGAAGACAGTTGTGACTTAAAGACCAACATCATGTTTGGCTGATACTGGGTTGAGCGTTGGTTAGCTTACGAGCGGGCATGAATAGTATTTGACCCACCTTGTATGCATAGCGACCTTCTCCGTCACTATGATTACAGATATGGTAAGAGTTGAAGACGTCCATGAATGCATATGGGCCGTAATCTATCGTCAGCCCAAGGATCGATATACTGAAACCAAATATTCAGTCGCCTAAAATTGGAAGTAGGAAGAGAAGTTCACTTGTCCGTGTTCATAACACCATGCATAAATCCATAGGCCTGCCAAGCAGCCACCATCCGTGCATTTCGTCTTGCAACATCAAACAAGAGTTCTTTACCCCAAGCATCACCAGCCTCCCAGTCGATACCTTCCAGCTTTAGCACTCTCCTCGCAGTCCACTCACCCAACTGTCGCAAAGCCTCATAGTCTGCATCTTGCTGACCGCCACCGAGGAAGAAAGAATTGGATGGAGGGCTGAGGGCTTCAAAGTTACCAATACGTATAAATGTTTCTGCAACGCGTGTGGCGATACAAGCGGTTTCTGTACGCTCTCGTGTGACTGGTAAGTCAGGGAGGGAGATTAGACTTAATGACCTGGTAGTCGGGATCGAGAGTGCATGCATGGCTACAATTTCGTCAGTGGAAGCCCGGCACTACCAGCAAGAACATCTTCACCTTCTGAGCAGAGGTATTCTCGGATGGATGAGCGAAGTACAGCTAAACCATCTGCTGTGCGGGAGAAGGGGGTCCGTCCAGCACCCTTCAGCTGTATTTCATAGGTGGTTTCAGCGTCTTCGGGGTGCGGTGTTACATCTAGCAACCTGTTAAGACGTCCTGGAGCAGGCGTGGGATAGATGACTGACGAATTGAAATGGCGCGGCCGTCACCAAGCTGACCAGCCCAGGAGCCAAACTGGTGGCCGCTGTACCTGGCGGACCAGGGTGCAAAGCTAGGGCCAAAGCTGGACTCGGGTGCCATCAGAACGGTATGGCCACTCAAGACATCCACCAATTCCTGCCGGGCAGCCTCAGCCTCTGGGGAAGAGGTCGAGATAACCTCTTTTTCTATCAGAGGGGCCAAGGCCGGGTTTCCCAGCACTTTAAATGCATCGCCAACGTCTAGATGTGGTAAGCAGTCTCTGAGGCATGTCTCAGACAACCCGATGAGCTCCCTCTTCCTATCTCTGAGCTTGGAGGTATATTTGTTCAATGAAGGCTGAATTTGACTGCTAATTGGAGATGAATGACGAGCTTCGCGCTCACTGAGCCACTGCTCGATGTAACCAGCCTTGTCCTCGATGACGGCAGGTGGGTCAGGCGGTGTGATTTCGTAGGGAAACTCTAGTGGCATTGGATTCACATACGAGAAGTGTGATTCTTTGGAGAGTAGCCTTGCACGCCTCTGTAGACTTGGTTTGTTTGGCAATACATCAGAGAAGAACTCTGCTGGACTCAGGGTAACTGGATCTGGGGTAAGGTTATGCGTCACGATGTGGCTTGACGGCGGCAGGGGCAATGAGGAGATGGGTACTTTACGAAAGTTTGCCATTTTGGAACGAGCACGCAGAGTGTTCATGCACAGCTGATGAAGAATGATGGGATTGGGCAGGAGCAGGAAGTTGCTGTGACGTCGAATTCAAGCACTGGCAGGGGCCGTGTGTTGACAAGTGTTTATAATTAAGATGATCGGAGTCACGGTAATTCGATGTGGGCCAACCACTCTAAAAAAACCACTTCCGTGGAGGCAGGACCTACTATGATGAACGCAACGAGAAGACTGAAGACTGGCTTCCTGTGGGGTGATTCAGGCGTGTCTGAGTCGTTTTTCGTTATATATACACCAGACCAATAAATCAGGATCAGCGTGCCCGGCCAGGGCCCAGCATACGAGATCGATCGGTCAGATTCGGTGGACTATTAACTAGATCTAACGAAGTGCGTGCATCGTCTTTTCGTCATTATGATCATGTAGCCGGATATCCGAGAGCAATTGGGGGCGCACTGAATTAGGTATCTGAAGCGTGTTTGGAGGCGCTGCAGGATTGATGGCAGAGTTGCTAGATGCAGGAAGGTGAGCACTCAATCGATTCAATTCTGACTTATCACGTCGACTGTCAGCACGAGACGGAGACAGTACCTATGCTCATTGAGAAAGTAGGACACGCGCTGTTCCGATTATTGCGTGTCTTCTAGACTACATTATGATGATTTAACTGATGGAATTCCTAAACCAATACAAGTTTGGAAAGATCATCAATGCGTCACGAGAACAGCATTCAAGAATTTGGAAACAAGTTCCCAACATCATCAACAGCTTTAACCTGTAGAGCGTTCAGATATATGTTTACCCAGTTCGTTGCTCAATCGCACCCATCCAATATGCCCTTCGTCTCAGATGATCCCAGTTGGTGGCCGCTAATCAATGAGTTATATGGTTTCAGCTATTTTGTAGGTTCGTGAAAAGCCATTTGAATATGTCGGTGATATATAATTGTCTAATTCTAAACTTCACTGCGGTTGCACAGTTGCCGCATCTGCTACAGTGATATATGACTGGGGTGAGCAAGATGGCACCTATCATCATTGGTATTCTTATGACATTTTCACTTTCAGCTTTGACATTCGGACAAGAGGTAGGTCAATGCCACTGTTACCAAAGCAGCCATCTCACCGCGAATGGTTTTATAGTTCGAACTGATTTGGGTAAGCAGTTTTAAATGAATATCAAGACGATACAATTGACTCGGGCAAGATGCAACGCTGGTCCTGCATGACTCTTCTATATATCAGCGTACGTAGCTCATATCATAAGCACA
Source organism: Suillus discolor (assembly GCF_016758755.1). Taxonomy (NCBI): domain Eukaryota; kingdom Fungi; phylum Basidiomycota; class Agaricomycetes; order Boletales; family Suillaceae; genus Suillus; species Suillus discolor. The sequence goes on from NW_024541331.1 coordinate 76,553, forward strand.
GTTGGCAAGTTGTCCTAACTTCAACAATGTCTTAGGTGCGCTATATTGGAATACTATATGCTGTGTATGTTCACGCCTTCTAACAAGTTGCCGCCGAGCTAATTAGCCATCTTTCGCTGTCAGCATCAACATATTGCGTATGTTTCCTTACATTTGCTGTGCTTGTTTTTTTGACTGTTGGCATTCAGCAAGCCTTCCGTCACTCCCAGTGACAGATATAGTGAGTGTTCCGCACCAAAACCTATCATTCCCGTTCAATAACGTGCACTGCTATGGAGGGGTGAGTGACATTGTTGGCCAGCTTGTCGGCTATAATGACCGTAACAGATGTAAGTTTTAGGTCTTCCGACGCTCATTACTAACTGGGGTTTTCAGGCCACAGTTTGAACTCTACGCTAAACTGGATGACAGTGATTGTGAATACCATGCTGGGCGGTGAGCTACTGAACCACAATACCTCATGAGACTTGACTGAAACATCATACAAGTTATAATGATCACTCGGTTATATGCCATGTATCAGCGATCTCGCAAGATACTTATCTTTCTGGTTGTAATCTTCGTGGCTTTCACGATCGCATGTGAAGTGGTCACTGCAATAGGAGACGTTTATATGTTAGGAGGTGAGCTCGAATTATGAAAGAGTGCATTAAGCTTATTGGACGAATACCAGAGGAGCTCATCCTCTCTGGTACCTATCAGTGCATTTATGAATGGCAAGGAGATATCTCACTCGATTCTATGTCCTGGGTACTCTACATTACATGGGAGGTCCTCGCACTGTGTCTTGCAGTCTGGATTACTGTAAAACACTTCCGTGAACTGCGACGATCATCGACGGGACAAGCTTTCGGGGACTGTTTTATGGTGTTGATGAAAACTCATGTGCTCTACTTTGTAAGGTGAGCTCGTAATTGAATGTAGTTTCTTCCCCCGCTGAAATTCTGCGCGTGCTAGCTTTGCTGTTGTTTCTAGCTTCCAACTTAGTCATTACTCTCCGAACTTGAAGACCAAGGTGTAACGATTGTCAATCGCATCTATATGCGGCAACTGATCTTCAATCCTACAGGCATTGGAAACTGGAACTCTGATGTATACCGCTCATCTTGAAATTTACTCGATTGTGCAGATGTTTGTACTGGGACCACGTCTCATCCTCAGCATTCGAGAGTATCACGCCAAGCTCGTGGACAATTCCGATGCAGGGACAGGCATAAGTACCATTGCTTTCCGGGAGCATGGATATGTGTCAACTGGTGGTGATGTGTAGCACGAGAGAGAAATACTCCAAGTGGTTGACGCCTGTCGGGTGTTCTGCATAGGCACAATATTTTTTTTTGCACCTTTTTCGTGATACTCATGTGATGTGTAGATTTCAAAAGAGAGATATACATGGGTAAACGAGTAACGCACTGTACTAGAACTAGTGTCCCACCTACACCTGTACGAAGCTGGAACTGTCACACTAGTCTTTTTACTTCATTCTGCAAAGTTGGCAAAAAAAACAGCCAATCTCACGTGATTCTCGCGAGAGAGGCATAGGGTGCTCAGGCCTTGGATCATCAAAAATGATGCTTCGCCACTGATAAGGCTGTTGGCTTAGAAGCCAGTATGCGTGCGATGTTACTGAAAGGACTTGTTGATGAGTTATGTGTCTAGGAGTTCAATCAAGTGAGTGTTGAATGTTGACGCTCCCCTACTAAGGCTACTATAGATTCTTCCGGGAAGAATTCTGGGCATAGCTGGCTCCGACTCGGACACGGCCTGTGCACAGCATCGGCGATTGATGCTTGCAGCTGATATTTGTGCTCACCGTCTTTTATGGGTTACTCTCCTGGTGCATATTGACAATGAAGGCTTTGTACTCGTTCGCAACAGTTAGATGCCGAGTCCCGCATTTCTCTATCATGAAACTGCGCTGTGCCCAAACATCGTGCATGCAGGCCCTGCCCGGGCTCAGCTCTAGTGGCGACAGGTTGATACTTATCCGCTACAAACACCAACAATGATCTTTTGCCTCGTAGTGTTTATGCTTGGGACTGGCAAGAGATAATAATATACTAGCCGACTCACTTCTATAGCAATACCTAGGAAGAACATTTTTCATGCTACACTCCAGTATACCAAAGCAGCGGAGGAAGCCTTGACGACCACTTGTCCATTTAACACTTTTTCCTCCACAATGTTGCCTTCTGCGACACCAGAAGCAAAAGTTTGCCCTGCCCAAGACGTTAAACTGGCTGACAGGACATCAGATCCTGGGGCTGTCAACCACTTGACCATTACTTCTTGGGTGTTCTTCGGCAAATACGCAGATATGTCGATCGTGGTATCAGGACGAGGGTACGAATCCGTCTGGCTGTATAGCTCAAGGTTTAAGAGCGCGAGCTTAGTTGGGTAATCGTAGCTGTTAGCGGATTTTTCATCCCAGAAACCGTACACCGAGATCTGACCAGCAGAAGGATCACCACCTGCGGTCGTAACTGACGATCCATCGGCCTGTCGCCCTGGGAAGATATTTGAAAGGCGCACTGAATTTGAGTGACCAATGGCCTCAGTCACGAAGAGGTAAGCCGAATATGACGGAAACACTTGAATGGCGCCATTCGGGTTATCGACAGTGGACCTGTGGAATCAACATCAGTCCAAAGACGTCGTAAAGTCACATATAGACCTACCAGAGGTTGTAGTGTGCATGAGCACCTTGATGCACATACAAACTGGAGATGAGATTAGGCTGCAAGTTCATCGAGGCACCCTGGTCACGTACCGTGAGACATTGATGGAAGCCGCGTAGAGAACCGTGTCTAACTACAAAAATGCTCAAATGTCATAAAATATAGTCCTTTTGTCAACGTACCAACCACATAGCCTGACCGAATGTGTTGCTAACATTGGCTCGTCCACCGCAGGAAACAGAATTGAATTCACCTTCGTCGTGGGTCAACATATATTCAACATTTGATCTTATAATTTGCCTCACCAATAACAAAAGCATCAGGTCCGAGTTGGGCACGAACGCTGTGGATACGGGGCTGCCAAAGATCCAAATATCTACTGGAGATTAGTGTGTTGTGATCATAGCAATAGCCATGACTTACTCAGCCAAGCGTGTGTGATTTACCTAGATCCTTATTGCAATTAATAATTGCAATGGATAATCGACAGCTTGCTTACCAGGTTGACCAACGTAGCGCCGGCAGCGCTACCTGAATCGCAAACCTATTAATAAAGGCTATTTCAGGTTGGGTGTGGGTCAATCGGAAGATTCCTCACGCTGTACTGGTATGTGTGTTCGCTACACGTGGTGACAGTGTGTCCGTTGTTGGCCCCGGCAGCTAAAGCGCTAACACAGTCAAGTTGTGCATCTGCTTGTGGGGTGTTATGCGGCTGCGAAGGGTTTGCAACAGTAGCCCCAATTTGAAACTCGGGATAATCGATGCCCAACGCCTTCGAGATATTGATAGTCCATGGCTAAACACAGAACATGTAGGACCTCATCAAGGAGACAAACAGAAATAGAAATACCTTCCATCTAGCGGTATACGTCTGAGGGTCAAGTTTGGGGTTATAATGATCTGGTTCATTCCCTACTGAAGACGAGTAAAGGTTAGACTGGGGAGGGTCAGTAAGAGAAACGAATGACTCACGTTCGAAGCGAGAAATTTTTTGTGGACCAAGACCCATCCATGCTGCCTCAGCCATATCAAGAGTTCCGGTATATTTCAAACTCCCTAGATTCTACACGGACTAGTTAGGTGCCGACATCCAATGATCTGATAAGTAAATGACCCACGAGTGTCATGACGATCTTTGTCCCTTCAGGCAACAGCTTCACACAGTTCCAGAACTGGGGTCCAAGCGTAGTGTTTCTTAGTGCACCCCTGTCGTCGATGAAATTGTATAGGGCAGCCTCCTGCTTCGGATCCCAGAATGTCGAGTCAGCAGTAATGCCACCAATGCGCACTTCGGCTGGAACCCCAGTCCTCTCTTTTAGATTCTCAAAGAGATTTTGAGAAAATTTGTTCGGATAGGATTGGTTTCCTATCAAACCTTCGAAGTAGGCAGTTTCAATACTGAAGCTTGCGAGGGCGGGGTTTAAGGGTAGTGTTGCATCCGTTGGGAGCGATGCCGGACCGGACAGCGTCAATTTAGACAGACTGCGAGCCAAAAGAGCATGTCTCGCAGATACCAGTGCGACACAAGGCAGAACTGTAGCAAATAACCACATCACGCAGGAAGAAACAGAATACTATCTTAACCACACCTCACCGTGACGGTATTTTATACAGATGAGAAGAGAGCATGAGCGATCCGTGATTACAAATTTCAGGACTATCCATATGTCCAAAGAAATGACAGGTCACAGAACGCACATGGAAAAGCCTAGGTATCCCCCAAGCCTGCAGTTCGGCGAAGCTTTCCGATGGGTAAACTTCGGAGGTAGTCACCTTGGAGCCTGGAGGTCACTTCCTTCCTTTGACAAAAGCCATGGCAAAACAAAGTTGCCCAAGGTTCCCACATGCATATGGGAGTAGCAACGTCACGTACGGAGATACTGTCACTCGAGTGAACGGAAATTTAAAACACTGAATGGTAACGGTTGACCCTCTCATGACGAAGAACGTGAGGAAGTTGAAAATGTTTGGTCTTGCTTGGTTGGCTATGCCCTCTGGTGCTATTGAGAAACAACCAAAGGACGGCTAATCATCAGTGGCTACCAACCCGAGGAAGCACATGTTCACCTATTAGAAGGAACGACGTCTAGGGGAGACTAGCATTTACCTGCTCACTGACTACATACGACGTCGAGGTTCTAACCAATGTCGCTCAATGGTATCAAAGTAGTAGAAGTACGTTGCAGTTGGCCTTGTGGTGAAACAAACAAACAAACGACGAACGTCCACAGTTTGCAGGCCTGGCACCGGGTCCATTCGCAGGTCTGGTACTCGCTCACAACGGGGCATCCGTTATCCGTATTGATCGCCCTTCCTCAACTACCAGAGATCTACTATGTGCGGGAAAGCGGTCGATTGCGTTGGACATGAAGACTGCGAGCGGACTGCGAGTTGCGAAGGACCTCATCGCTAAAGCAGACGTTCTCATTGATCCATTCAGACCTGGAGTGCTTGAGAAGCTTGGGCTCGGTCCTGAGGTATTTCATACAAGTGATAAGCGGGAAGGTCTGAATGACAAACTTGTATATGCAAGACTTGCAGGGTGAGGGTACACACGAGCTTCTGAAATACTATCCAGCTGATACTCTCTCAAGGTTCCCAAGAAATGGTATGCATGTCAGGTTTATATTCTTGCTTCTTCTCAATGATTTCAAGGCAAGCACTCTACTATGGCTGGTAAGTATCATCATATACGCGTGGTTTAGTCTAAGATTCCCGTCACAGGCCATGATATCAATTATATCGCCCTTAGCGGCATTCTCTCCGTGCGGCTCGCTAAGCGCTTGTACTTTGACGAAGCATGTCTAAACTCTTGCAGATGCTTCCGGGAACAATGGACAAGCCCACCTTTCCTTTGAATCTAATTGCTGACTTTGCTGGAGGCGGCCTACTTTGTGCAAATGGTATTTTACTGGCTATTATAGAACGAGTTAGGAGTGGCCGTGGACAAGTCGTCAATGTGGACATGGTACGTGCCAGGGCATCTAGTCTCAGTGATTTATAAATATAGGTGGCAGGTTTCTGGTTCACGTTATATATCGTCTTTTCCACTTATAAGTGCTGGGAGCGGTGCCTGGGCAGGACCGCGAGGCACCAATGTCCTTGACGGTGGCGCGCCGTTCTACGATGTTTACACCTGCTCAGACGGAAAGTGGATGAGCATAGGGTGTCTTGAGCCCCAGTTCTTTGCACAATTCATTGACAAATTCAACGAGGTCATGAAATCCAGTGGAAATCAAGGGAGCTGGTCACCGTTGCGGTCGACACAGTACATAAAGGAAGATTGGCCCAAACTTCGCAAGTATCTCGAAGACGGGTTCAGAACACAATCAAGAGACTTTTGGACGGAGGTTTTTCACGGCAAGTATTACATCATAGAAGGGTTCTGCTGATTAATTTGCCATCATTAGGCACTGACGCTTGTGCAGTTCCAGTCCTGTCTCCCACGGAAGCAGCTCAGCTCCATGGATCTCCCTACCCTGTTCCTCATCCGGAGCTCAGCAGAACATCGCCATCACCTCTACAAGATGAAATCAAAATACTTGATCCAGGGAAACATAGTGTGGACATTCTCAAAGAACTCGGATTGTCTGAGGAGGACATGAGGCAACTCGTCGTTGAAGGAGCATTGGGTAAAGAAGCACGGGAACTAGTAGAACGTTCCAAATCGAAATTATGAAAAACGAAATATAACGTCTTAAAGACCATAACTAAACCCTAATTAATGCTGAAACTGATGAACAAGTACGCGGAGGGTATGAGCCAGACTTGTAGAATATCTATCACGCTGGTGCGTCTACCCGTCTTCGTAGCTGCTGGAACGAAAAATTGGGTGGAAGAATAGTAGCTAACTGCTGCCGTATGCCTTGAACCTGTTGGAGAAACTGCCGCAACTGCATGCCATATGCCTCAGCGACGACAGCCCAGTCGTATTCCTGCCCTCCATCGTATAGCAGGGCAGGAATTTGACAGAAAACAACCTCGGTAGATATGAACTCTTTCACTCGATTAAGCCCCCAGTGGAACTCGTTCGAAAAGGGTCCTGCATTTGGTCCTTTAAAGCCGAGCTTGCTGAGCGGTCTGCCCAACACTTTTCGCCCTGTGACCAATTCCTGAAGGAGGTTCATCGTAGGCGAAGGTTCGTCGTCAGGGACAACACCCGCGCCGACCACCTGCGCGCAGTACTCATGTGTGTGCAGGGTAACAGTGCGCAACTCTGGCCACAGTGGTGGGCAGCCGTGAATGGCCGCTTGTTTATCACTGTTCACGAGCATGCGTATCAGGTAATTTGTTTTGTCGACAGGTACAAGCAGTTGGGAGACACCAGGGGTTGCGCGAAGGAAATGAATGTCCATGTCCTCGCTAAACTCGCACTTGATATACCGTAACACCTGCAAGGACTGGAACGCATCCGGATAAGACTGTGTCATGAATCTGTGAATTGCAGATATTGCGGAGCAATTCATATCCACGAGGTAGAGGCTCTCGATATTGGGCGTGGATATCACGTCAAATATACGTATGCCCGTTGACACGGCGAGGCCATGCACCACTAATTCCCTCAATGAAGGCAAGAGGATAGGCGGAATAGGAACTACACTATTCAGCTCTATAGCCGATTTCACATGGAGCCTGCGGAGAAACGGGAATGCTGACATTGCTCGGAAGAGTTTCTCGCGTGTGAGCGGGAAGGGTGGCCCTGGTGGTGGACAAAAATGGAGTGTCTTTGCTTCTGTTTTGGGCAGGATGACTGCAACGCTGTCGAGCCTAACATCGGATAACAAAGGAGCTCCCTTGGTGAAGAGCTTTGCAGAAGCGATGGGACCTGCAGTCGATATTGGTCCTCTGCACATCACTCGCAGCCGTGTCAAAGCAGGGGCGGACACGCTACGAAACGTTGCAAGGAGCGACGCCAAAGCCTCTCGTGAAACTGCGTCAAGAACCAATTGTCTGAAACGGGGAAGGTGTGGTAAGATAATATTGGTCAACACGTGCTCAATCTGAGGGTGCTGTCTCCATGGCCCGATGTATACGTCGAGAAGTGACCCATCTGACCTCTTCAAATATTCCATGAGCGAATCTTCTTTATGCGAGAACGGGTAGTGAATAGAGGACCAAAGGGAAGGTGAGGTGAGGGCTACCTCACGCCAATGACTTGATACATGCGACAGTCGTACCTCAACGGGAGACTGGTGGAGAAGGAAGAGAATGCCAGACCATTGTGGATTGAGCTGACGGCACTCCTCGAATATCATCGAAAGGACATCAGAGGGGATACGTGACACCGCCGCTTTCTGATTCTGTATGCGAGCTGCACGGACCTGTAGATTGCGGATCGAGCGAGACAGCTCGTCCTGTGAAGACTGGAGTACCCGAATCTGTTGTGTTATCTCATCAAAATCTTCCTGAGTATTGCTGCTGACGCTAGCCTGGTTGTGGTTCATCGACGGCACGTCTATGAAATAAGTCAGCTGCTGCAAAAGATCCCATGTTGTCTGATGAGGCTCACATCGAAGAACAAAGAAGTTCAGTGATATTTTCTCGTAAACCTCCCAGGGTTAAAGGGCAGCTATAAAAACACGTTGAGAACACGGTTTCTTGAGGAGGTTAATTTTCGAGGGAACTACCTGAATCGGACAAGGTGCGGTGGTGAGCCAGCAGTAGTAGAAGGTCAGACTCCGTCAGGGATGAAAACAAGACTGTGACCAAGTGAATTCTCGCAATCAATCGGTGCTGGTGCGGATCCGAAATCTTGTCATGATGCCTCAGTGCGGCGGCTACGGTCTGGCCCCATCACAGTGGTGCCATATGATCTAACGGAAGTGGGCGTATCATTTCAAGTTCATCTGTTCCGGTGGCTGTGCTTTTATATGACCGTTGCCCTAGGTATGTGAAATCATGTCGAAGTACAGTAAATTACAGATAACGAGCAACAAAGCTGAGGATCAAGTCCCGTTTAGAATGAAAAAAATCTTTCTATGGAACCTGTGCATGTGTTGAAGGGTATGCCATGACTGGAAGCCCCGGATGGATAGCTGGAGTACCGTGGGGAGCAAACTGTTGATGCTTCTTGAACATGAAAAGACGATATTGGTTTCCAATGTAGTAAGCAACAAACGCCCAATCCATTTCTGAATCCTGAACGTCGACTGAAGAAGGCAAAGATGCCGAAAAGAGTTCGGTGTGAAGTTCTTCGTGTGTTTTCACGAGGAGAGTTGTAAACTCCTCATAGAATGAACGAGCGTGCGGGCCCTCGATCCGGAGAAGGTCAAGAGGCCTGCCCACCGCTCTCCTCTCCTGCACTACCTCCAATAGTAGTCCCATCGTTGGGGGCGGGTCATCTTCTTCGTCGGAGTCCACATCCTCTCTTTCTCGGTCCAAAGGCTTGGAAACGTGAAGAGTCAAAGTATGGAGATTGCGCCACAATGGAGGGACCCCATGAAGGGCAGCTTGTCTATCGCTGTTCAGCAGAAGTCGCAAGAGATGAGTGTGATGCTTGACAGACACAGCAAGTTCAGTGAGAGCAGATGTTGCGTGGGGCAGGTAAACGTCGAGATCATCGTCAATATCGCAGTTTATGTATCGTAATGTGCGGAGATGTTGGAAGTGCTCTGGAGATGTCCTGGTAATAAATTTGTGGATTGAAGACAAGCCCTGTCGTCTAACATTGATAAGGGACAAGGTTGTAATGGCAGGAGTGGAGATGTTGCGGAAAACGTTGAATCCGTGGTTCAGGGTATTGCCGTATACTAATAACTCCTTTAGGGCAGGCAGTTCAACAGGCGCGCTACCAGGCTCCTGGTGAAATCCGCTAATGAACCCTTTCAAATGTAGGATGGTAAGGGTAGCTGATAGGGGAGCAAGAATATCGAGGAAAGCGAGTCTGGACAAAGGATTTCCGGGTCCAGGTTGCGGTTCAAGATGCAGGGTGGTTGCAGAACACTGGGGCAGTCCGACTGTAAGGGCGCTAAGGCGTATGTCAGACAAGAGTGGTGCTCCTGCTTTGAAAATATCGAGACGGGGAACAACACCAGAAGCGCCCCGAGTATCATTGCAACAGATCTTCAGTCTTCTTAGGGTCGAAGCAGGTACGTCTGCAAACAAGGGAAACAATGCACAAAGTTCCTGGCGCTCGTCGGTGTCGAAAGTGAGCTCACGAATCTGATTCAGTCGGGATACAAATTGCGCGGCAATAAAGCGCAGAGAATCTGGATCAGAAATTCTCGGGCCTATGTGAACATGGAGGGGCGCTTGATTGCACCGCTGGAGATATGCCATAGCAGCAGCCTCTTTGTGCAAAATCGGGAACCTGATGGTTGTCCACAAAGCAGGGGTTGAAAGTGCTACTTCCCGCCATCTAGATGAAACGTGGGATAACTGCACCTCGGGAGAGAGTGGGCGCTTTACTATATTACTCCAAGGTATGAGTGGTCGCCGGCTCTCCTCGAAGATGATGGCAAGTACGTCTGATGGAAGACGAGATACAGGAGCAGTCTTGTTCGTAATATGAGCAGCACGACTTTGAAGAGTGCGTATGGTGGTGTGGACTTGAAAGGCTTCAAACGTTAGGGCGTGCTTCCTCTCTTGTAGGGCGTTAATTCGTTTATTAAGGTCGTCCAGCTCTCTCTGGGAATCATCGTCAAGAAAAGAGGCTGGGCTCGTTGAACTCATGGTTTCTGAGAAGCCCCATCATCCATCAGTTGCTTTACGGATACCAGCAAGCCAGAAGGCTACTGACGGATGTTTTACGCAAAAACAATAAGCAGCTTGCTGTTGACTAGCAGTGATTGCCGGGGTCAACTTTGTGTCGTGTAATCAATGATTGTCGTCAGACAGATCAGAAAATAACAGACACTAAAGTATACAGTACCTTGGCCGGTAGCACAACGTCGCGAGAGGCTATGTCCACGATGGCAGCTGATGGCACAAGATGAGAAGCGAGAATGGGTAATCAGTACCAGTTTGGTTCATCGCATTCACATGCTCCGAGCCGGCTCGCTTCACCGAATTGGACAAACACGTGAAATTGACTATGCCCGTATAAGATGGTGACAGTTCTGACAGGGTCTTCTACTCAAGACTTATCTGCTCCCATGGCCGCCAAAGAACTGAAACAATTCACTCTGGAGGAGGTTGCTGAGGTGCGTCGAAAGTGCAAGGCCCTGAGATACTACTTGCTGAGACCGTTGCGGAGATGTAGCATAACAAGCCAGATGACTTGGTATGTGTTATGTATCTTGAACTGTTACTGATCCGAACAGTCATCATTTTAGTGGGTGGTCATTGACGCAAAGGTTTATAATCTGTCCCGATTCAAAGACTTGCATCCTGGAGGGATATCTGTCTTGATGGATGGGGAAATTGGTATGATGCCTTCCGTGATAGCCATGCATGACAGTTTCAAACGGAATTTGTTCTTCAGCTGGCCAGGATGCCACGGAGGCGTTCTACGGCTTGCATCGTCATGAAGTTTTGGAGCGACCTCAATACCAACGCCTTCAGATTGGTACTATTCAAGGCGAACAACCTGTTATATACAGCCGAATTGTCGGAGAACTCAGTGATGTCCCGTACGCAGAGCCTACCTGGCTGTCACAAGGGTACCACAGCCCTTACTACACCGACGTGAGTTGCCACAGTCGTTTTTCTGGGGCTCTTCTCTGAACTTTACACAGAACCATAGGAAATTCCAACAGGCCATGCGTCGCTTTGCTGACGAGTTCATTTATGAGGATGCACAAGTGAGACATCAGGATTTCTTTCATCACCCGTGCCTGATCCAATTTCCGCGATAGGCTCGCGAAGAGGACGGCAAGCGACCCAGTCAAAGCGTAATCGACCAGATGGCGTATGTTAATCTACTTCTCAGCGTTCATGTTCTTATTTCTGTATAGTGCGGTGAACTTGCACGCAATGCGTATGGGTCCAGGAAAGCACCTTCAAGGATTATCCTTGATGAATGGTCTCGTGAAACCCGAGGAGGTAAGTGCAACCATACCCTGAATTCTTCGTCTCATCCTGACCTGGCTGCTTTCATAGTTTAACTATTTCCACGAACTCATTATTACTCAAGAAATTGCACGATGTGGTGCACGAGGATATGGAGATGGTAAGTGTTACTCATGTAGGCGGCGGTGGCTACTCAATATGCATAGGTTTAATGGGAGGGAAGGTGATTGGATTGCCACCGGTCCTCAATTTTGGCTCGGAAGCACTGAAGGCTCGCGTTGTGCCTGAAGTCTTCGCCGGCAAGAAGTTCATTTGCCTCGCCATTTCGGAGGCCCAGGCTGGAAGCGATGTTATGGGTTTACAAACGACTGCAGTCAAAAGCGAGGATGGCAAGGAATGGATTGTAAATGGAACCAAGAAATGGATCACCAATGCTACGTGAGTAACCAAGGGTCGTTCTGAACTACTCATGAACGCGTTTTGCGTAGTTTCGCAGACTAGTGGGTATGATTACCAACTCTCAGCGGCAAATTTGAACGTCCTTTTTAGCTTCACTGTAGGCTGCAAGACTGAGGATGGTCTCACTGTCATTCTTATCGAGCGCGGACCTGGCGTAGAAACGCGGCAAATCAAAACAAGCTATTCAACAACGGCAGGCACAGCCTACATTACCTTCGACAACGTCCGAGTCCCTGTTGAGAACACCCTTGGTGAGGAAGGCGGAGGAATTTTTGTCATTTTGAGGTATGTAACAATGGCGTGTAATGTGAAACTTGAGCTTGAATACTCATTTCCGTCGTAGCAACTTCAACCACGAACGATGGGTCATGTGTTGTAGTTCCGCTCGCAGCCAGCGTAGTATTGTTGAGGAGTGTCTGAAGTATGTCGAATCCATCATCTTGTATCCCCTTCTTACAGTCAATTTAGATGGGCGACTCAACGGAAGGCTTTTGGGAAGCCCTTGATATCACAAGCTGTAATTCGCTCCAAGCTTGCTGCAATGATAGCACGGACGGAGAGTGTACAGAGTTGGCTGGAAAACATCACTTACCAGATGTGTCATATGGTAAGAACAAGCTCGCCACTCTCATTCTCCTGCCGCATACTTACGAGATGTTTAGACATACAAACAACAATCCCAGAAGCTCGCTGGGTAGGTGGTGGATATGTGCTCTGTTTAACTGCCACTGATGATTTTGTCCCTTAGTCAAATCGCCTTTTTGAAGAGCTATAGCACGCGGTGCGCACAGGAGACCGCAAAAGATGCTGTTCAGATATTTGGTGGCCGTGGTATCACACGGACAGGTATGGGGAGGTTCATCGAACACGTAAGTCAAACTTTCCAGCGACTATCATTATCTTACTGGCGCCTTTGCAGTATCATCGCACTGTGACTTTCGATGCATTGTTGGGAGGTGGTAAGTTCCTTTCATGGATTTATACATGAATTCACTTGCTTATGTTCCCTAGCGGAGGACGTCCTTTCTGATCTTGGTGTTCGACAAGCCATGAGGGCCATGCCAAAGAATGCCCGGCTTTGATAATTAGGAAGCTTACGTTGTCTTGCACTTCACTTAATATTTATAGCAAAACTGGCATGGATACTGTATTTTTTTGCATAACTCGTCGAATCACTAGGGAGGGCCGATCTATCATCGGAAGGGTGGTTGACTAGGATTTCAATGGGGGTCCTCTTTCTTATCAACATTGATATGATGACAATTAGTATTGCCGTACCAGCGTAGATTGCATATGCGTGCAACTGAGCCACCAGTGGACGCGGGGGATTCCAAGAATACAATTTTAATTCTAATACAGAACCGCATGTCTGACATGTCATGCCTCGAAGCCTAGAGCATAATACACGAGAGCAAAACGCAAAAGCAAACAACAGTACCACATACAACAATAACATAGCACTGAAACGATACAGAAAGTACGGCGAAGACGCTCATGTCATCGAACCAAAGTGTGGCTCGTACATTGAATAATCTTGGCTTACAGAAGTGTATGACATTTGATTCATCCACTGGAAACCTGCATCGGGCGTGGTCAGTAAAGACGAACTTCAACAGTGATAGTGTCAGACGTACCAGGGACTAAGGTATCATGCCACAAAGGATCAGTCATGATCTGTGCCGACTCTAAAAGATCGGCGTCCAAAGTGATCGGTAACGGGCCATGGAACATTTCAGATGATGTCGTGTCGTTTTGCAGCTGGGCTCCCGAAAAGCTTTCCGCACCTGTGTACGTGTATGAAGGAGAAGGAGAACCGGAGTTGGCAGAGGATGGAGATGGATAGTCAGCAGATGTAGAGATATCTGCGACTAGACCACCACGAGTCTTGGTAGGCGTGATCTTCGACTTGCGCGCTCGTTTGTGGCTACCGGGGCTAGTCAAGGTTGGTGTCAGGTCGATCCTGACCGCAGGACTAGCAAGTAGGCCGGCCAGGAAACGAGAGTATATGGAAGGTCCGTGCTTCTCGTCAAGAGCTACGTCCGCCGCCCCGAGGAGATCAATCGTTTTTTGCACGAGGTCCCGAATTTCGACCCGTTTCTCATACGTAAAGTACTGCGCGTACTTGAGTTGCAAAAGCTGTGCGGAAAATGTTACGTACTGAAAAGTGAGCATAGCAAGGAACGTACTTTAACGAGGAAGGCGCCAGCAAACGTAACAAATACATATTGCGATTCGGGTGCGTGGCGTAGAAGAACTCCTGTCGGCCAGTGACATGAGATGATAGGATCCATGAAATACGCAACTTACTATCTTCTTCGGTAGTGTACAATCGGTGAACAAAAGCATGGATGACGTCGGATGCCCTCGTAAAACACTGGAAGAAATGAGACAACGAAAATGAGAAGAAATCATGAGTAAAGACTGACCCTCATTAAAAATGAATTTTCATCCAAGTGATCTTCTTTGGCATGCTGCAGGCCAGAAGAAAGGACGACTAAACGGGCATAGCTGAAAACCATTTTCAAAAGACCAGTGCGGAAAATAAACATGGCGCTCTTCGGTTCGATGCTATCTAGTTGATGAAACCAATGTGCGCCGACACTAGCCAGTTCGTCATCGGTTTCACTAGCAATCTGAGTGAAATTGGTAGACTTCGAATCTGTCAGTTTTGGCGAAGGGATCGTGGGAACAAATGAACACGTACCTTGTTGAGTCCGGTAGGGTGGTTTGGATCGCTGCGAATCTTCTCCATGAATTTTGCGCCAATATTGAGCTCCATGGAGTAGATACAGATGTGAATGTCGAAGTCCTCGACATTATACTTGGAGGAGCCCCACCAATCGTGCAAATGATTTGCAATATAGTCAGAATTAGGAATAATGGGCGCTTTGCCGTACTGAGACCCTGTTGACCGATCCAAGTTAAAGCAGTTGATCCAGACACGCGTGCGATTGAGGAGTACACGAGCGTGGTGCTCATTCAGGGGCGTTGTGGCTGTAGGCCTATTCAGGTTGAGGTCCTGGGCCAGTCTAGAACAACGTAAAAAGATGCCGTGAGACATAGCGGAAAGAGATCCCTACCGAATTGCGACACCAAGGTACACCCAGCTACGATCCTCTTCCCAGCGTCGTGAGGGAACAGGATAAAGCTGTAGTAGTAGGTAAGCAAGACACATCTCCTCGTTCTTGGGTCCGGTGATAAGCGCAGTGCCCGCGGCGAGCTGTGCGTAGCGCATTACTTCCGCGTATAGACCTGGACGTTGAGTGTAGAACCGAGAAGCGACAGCACACACTGAGCACAAAAGTCAACACGAGAAGAGAATGCAGCTCAGATCGGCTCACCGACAGTGAAGAGGAAAGGGCTTCTCATAACCACGTACTGTGGAGTATGAAGAACGGGGTCCATCAATGATGTTGACGGGTTCATTTTATCAAAATATCTGAGCACTTTTAACAAGGAATCGTACACATGAAGATATTAAAACTCACAGTTTGAACAGATTCTCGACGTCTTCTAGAGTAACAATCTCGCGAGTGAGAATGTGAGGAAGATGCTGGCTACTAATTGAAGGATTCGACCGGACAGGGTCGGGAGCAGGAGCTAGAAAAGATAAGGACTTGAAGCATATACTGAATCAAAGCATGTGCTTACATGGTCTGAAAAAGTCAGCGTTTGCTACACCAACAGCGTCCTGAGGTTCTGGTTCCGCACTCTTTCCTCTAGTACGGTTGGCCATGTGGGCCATCAAACCAAATGGACTATCTGCGTGGGGGAGGATGCCCAACTTCATATCAGCAAGCTCCTTCTTGGCTAGCGCAGTCGGCGAGTGCCTTTCCCTTGACTGTGAGCGACGGCTGCGTCCGCCTTCCTCTGCAGTGGCATATCCATCACCTTCGTCATCGGTGTCGTCGTCTTCGACATCAAAACTGTGCACTTCCTCATCGCTATCAGACTTCCCAGAGTCCTCATCAAGGAGCATGGAATTCGTTGTACCGCCAAGGGCAATTAAGCCACCAAAAGTGTCAATTGAGGCACGGGCTTTTGCAAGCCAATCCTGCACTTCCGGTTTGGGTGGAGCGGAATCTGCCGGGGTGTTAGGATCGAGAGTAGGAGAATGAAGATCGATGGAGGATGATGGGGACACTGGTATCGTAGTGGTCGAAGAACTGCTAACTGAGGCCGGTGCAACTTGTCGGTTGGTAATATCGAGCTGAGCCATAAGCTCCTGAATTTGAGCAGCTTGTTCACGAATCTGGTTCAAAAGGTGCTCTCGTTTTCTAATGCAATGTCTTAACTTGCTCAGGTGAAAACCAAGTGAGCACGTACGGTGGGGTTCGGCGTGGTTTGCGTCCTGGAATGACACATTCCTGACCGGCACTTGTGCACCTTTTGCAGGTGTCATTATCGCCCCTGAATTCACATCGGACCTATGGTGGACGTGTCTTGTTATCTAAAATGATGTTGAATCATACCCACGTACCTTCAGGCTTTTGCATCGACCACAAGCACCTGTTCTGTGATGTGTGAGTTTGGATATCATGACGGAATTAACTGGAGAGCGCACGGTTTCCGTTTGTCCGCAGGCTCTAGCAGTTCATGTGGGTCAGGTACCACAGTTCGAGTATGGTGGCCATCGTCGTCGCTTCTATGGCGTTTTGATTGCTGGGCCATAGTTGCGTGCATACTGTCTATGATCTGCGACTGGATCTCAGATTGGCGAATAGGTAGTTGGTGAGTGTAAGGGAACTGCATAGGAAACCCAGGACCCGAAGAGGCGACGGATGTTGCGGAAAGTTGGTTGTGCGCGCCCGGAGCGCTTGAAGCGTTCATTCCTGATTGGAATGCAGTCTGATATCCGGGACGAGCGGAATTAGCATTATAATCTGGTGGAGCGAATGTGAATGTGGTCGAGACGGGATTCAATGATTGATTTAGGTTCGAAGTCATATTAGGTGATGTTGCAAAGGAAGGAGAGGACTGTTGGTAGACAGAAGCTGAATCATATTGATTTGACGCATTTGAATTGTATTGAGATAAAGAACCGTTGAGAAGGCGCTGAGCACCAGAATGCCTCTGTGGTTGTAGAAATATTTGGGGGGTATCTTGAGCTGTAAGGAGATACGGGTCCTCATCTTCAAGCAACAGGTGCTGTTGGCCCGTAGCGAGTCGGTTGCGATGATCCCAAAAAGAGGCGTTAGGGCTCATATCGTGAACAGAATTAGACATCGTAGACGATAACTGTCAAATAGCCACGGAATGACTGTGCTCAGGCCGACGAGCTCAACCGGACGTAATGCACGGATCGAAGAGATGAGCCCTTGTAAAGAACACGGGGTACTTTTAAAGGGTTATACTAATAAGTCAAAGTACATGAGAATTGAAGACACCGTTATGGGAGAGTGAACTCACGGCTAAATGGCAAGTCGGCAGTAGGCGGACCGTTGTTGTATGATCTACAACTAGTAGTGAGTTAGCCCTGAATCAATGCCAGTGAAGACAAGTGACCATCGACGTTGGTGCGGCAGACGTTTGTTTATATTCAAGATCATTCAATGAGCCCTACGGTCGACCCTTGCAAAGCAGTGCTCCGTGGCAGTGCTAGGTCACTTTGCTCGAAGTTCAAATTAAATTGATTCACTGCTTTTCGGTTGCTTTCGCAACCAGTTGACCTCACATTTGGCCTTTGCGCTGCCGCGGATATTCCATTGGGCGATCGAAGTCGTATAGCTTGCTTGTCAGGTACTCTTCCCCGGTTTTCCAGTGCAGCGCTCTCCGTACCCGCCGACTCCTTCAACCCGCCTCCGAAAAGCATCGCGATTCAAGAATTTGAAACACAAGTACCCCATGATTTAACGTATCTGTTGTATTTCGTTGGCCGTGCCATCAAAGCGCTCGGGCCCCGTGGTGTCGCACTTGATATGGGGTTTTTTTTTGAAAAGCAACCATTCATAGCATTTACTTGCTTTTCCACAGTTTCAGTTACTTTGGCGCGGTACCAAACCTGAGTCCAAGCACCACAGTTACTCTCGAAGGTCGGGGTAAAGTCAGCTGCTTTGCATGACACGAAACACGCTTGCCCGTTTCGTGTGTGGCACTTGTCACAATTTTAGCTCATACAGTATTTTCGACAATAATCCACCAGGTACGTTCATAGTTGAAAATTTACACTTGTGGACTGCTACTACTATACCGCCCATTGTCAATTGCTTGCTCTCAACGATGCCACTCTCCACACCTGTCGGTTATAAAATGGCCCGTTAACGAAGGCATGATACCTCACACCCAATGATGCAATCTTCACTCTCCCAAAATAACGCTGGTGGCAGTGTTGAAGCTTCTCCACCAATTTTCGTACGCCTAACCTTCAAGTTGCATTCTTGCGCCGACTAACCGTCCCGAATAGAAAACCCTGCGACTTCTCTCCGGTCGTTATCTCCACATGTTTTGGTCAGGCTCTGTTGCCACGCATGAGGACGAAATGGATGACGATATTACTGCTGCAGGTGACGAAAGGTACGTTCCTGTCACACACGGCGTCTTTTACTGACGATTGTCACCTAAAAAGAAAATACAACGACAATTGCTCCGTCGGAGGCGAAACACTGGAAATTATTTCAGTCCCTCAAGGTTCAGGTAAGCTGCTGTGTAGATCTAGATCTGAGCACCTTCGCTGATCAGGCTTTTCGGATACCCCTGTAGGAGAAACTCCGTCTGACATCCGCTCCAAGCAGGATTCTGCTTCTGAAGGAGAAACTCCGTCCGGCATCCGCTCCCGACAGGATTCTGATATTGATGCCTCCGAAGGAGAAGCAGCGTTCCAGCGCTCGCAGTCCCCTGTGACTGCGGCACTCGCAGCATTGGCCAGACACTGTCCACCACAACTTGGACGGAAAACAAAGACAACACGATTCTATAGCTCCCTGGAACAGGAAGATTCTCCAAAGATAGCCAGGAAACGGCGTCAGCTTACAGGTCTGGGACGTCCGCGACAAGACGATGTATTGCTCGCGTGGCTCACGCATGCTTTGGCACCTTCCGATGTGCGTTCTGATGGACATGCCCAGGACCAAAAAAACGATGAAGATCCGTGCAACTCCAAAGTAGGAAACACCTCCCCGAAGTCTGTCTCTCATGCATCTGTCAAACGACGAGGAACTGCACACAAGATCTCTCTCACGTCCATACAAGAGGGACGACGGTCTTACTGGCTTACTCGCCCTTTGCGTACGACTCGGACATTTGACACCTCGGCTCAGGGGGATCTGCAACCTCCAACTTCCCCACCCGATAACAGCCAAACACCCCCGATCCCTGCAGTACAATTCCCCAGTGCGTACCCATCGTGCTTTGCGAATCCCCAACGTCAACCTAGCGTTATCCGTTGGAAGCTGCCTTGATTGTCTACCGCCCAGCATTGGCGACGTAAAAAATTGTAGATATCTTCATGACAAGTCATCGATGACATGCGCCACGACCAATATTTTTGGCAGATTCCGTTGGCAGCGATTCGTTATCAATAGATAGTATCAACCATGCGGATGCCCTCATCCGGCATTCATCGCAGAGTGCGACCACAGTTTGCGGTATTCTTTGGTGACCGAGCTACTCGTGCCTTGCGGAACTAGAACTTGTACCTTGTTGTATACAAAAAAAACTTTTAATGTCATTCTGGTGTGTTTGGTGAAGAACATCAGTGCATCGTTCGGCATTCAATACGATTATCGATTTTCAACCCGGGTCGGTATATGTCTGAACAGTGAACAACAATCCGTTGGTTTGCAGCTTATGTAGCACTACCGAATATTTGGTACCGTCTGCAAATGCTCGGGCCGATTTCATCGTACTGCGCCTTTGTGTGGCAAGACGTATAGAACTCGGGCTGGAATGATGGTTAAAATTTGATGAAACTTAGTTTGAAACAATCCTTACCAATGATGCAAGCAAGGAGCCACCAAACCACACGGCATATCTTGAGAGGAAGTTAGTTATGGTGTGGAATATATATGAAGAACATGATTCTCACCGTTGGCGCTTGTGTGAAATTACATCCACATCGACACCAGATGACTATTGTTCCGTTAGGAAATGGAGAAAACAAAATTGTTGGACGCCGACCTTGGTAGTACTGCCACTTGAAACGACGCTAGCCTCAAGTCTGCGATCAACCAGCTGCTTTAGGTCTCTCTTGAGACGCTGACCAAAGTGCTGAAACATGGTGGAACCTCCAGAGAGAACTATATTCTGCATAGTCGGAATTAAAATGCAGACCAAATGAGAAGCCGAGAGAACGGGTCACCTTGTATAAGCCACGACGAACATCAATCGGAGACGCTTGAATCACATCATCAACAATGTCCGGGAGAGGTGTAAGGAAGTCGGAAGAGTAGATCTCCGGGTTGAAGAAGATCTCCGGGGCCAGAAAGCGTTCATAGCCCACATCAATGGAATATTTCTAGTGAAAACAACGTGCATTCAATAACTGGTGAAACACGTTCGAAAATGGAAACTAACTCTGCCGGTAACACTATGCTCACCCTCATATCTCTCAAAGTATTTGTAGGGTTCCGCGTCGTATTTCCGAAACTCTTTGACTATGTCCTGGCACGTGTAGCTGTAGTTTTCCTTCACTCTGCTGGCAACCCGCAGCTGATCTTCTGGTGGAACGGCAGCCATTTCACCACGCTCACGCAATAAGTTGAGCACGAATTGTGATATATCACGACCAGCGATGGGGATGTGTTTAATGGCACTTCCAATGACGTACCCTTCCGCGCAAGGGATGACGTGCGTGACACCATCTCCCGAATCAATGACGGTGCCAGTGAGTGTCCTGTCTGTGGCACGGTTGGATGTCCAGGATGCGGCAAGGGCGAGCACAGCCTGTACAGCGATGTAGAGACCCTTGATATTGAACGACTCAAAGAAGATTTCGGCTGTCTGCTCTCTGTTTTCTGGAGGGTTAAGTGGAGGTTCAGTCTACAAGAGGCGATAATCAGGATTTTTGGAACGTGTGATACGAAATGATGTCATACCAAAAGGAAGTAATGATCTTCTGGTTCAGCCCGTAGATACTTGAATATCGTTTGTTCCCAGTATCGTTCCATGTGATCCCAGTTGTCGATCATGCCATGGCGAATGGGATAGTGAACTCCATAACCAGGTGTCTTCGCATTGGCAAGGGCTTCGTCTCCAATGAAGAAGTCGAGGTCTTCAACACCGCGTTTCGATGCGACATTTCCAGGTTTCGAAGGAATTGGAGGACCACCACGAGTAGGTTGAGAAGCAGGCCCGCGTGTAGCAATTGCAGTGGGGAAAACGCTGGAGTCATACAAAGCGCGTCTGACAGGTGCGATCTTGTATGGGATGGTGAGACTCACTATGATGGATCAGAATTTCCTGCGAAGCTGCGATCGACCTTGAGTAAGTGAATCAGAGTTGATCGTTTCGTGCTTACCCTATCTTCGAGTATCCGGTTCCATTGTCGCAGATGATAGGTGCGAGGACTGACATCCTTAGAAATAAGTCTTTATCGAGTCCCTGTCAAGTCACTGAGGTTGCTGCGATTCCTATTTGTCTTTGTGTGGCAAAGCCTTTCGTTCCTAACGTGTCCAAATAACCTACTGAGTTGCAAAACTTTCAATGCTTGGATTGTGATTTGACGATGCTACATCAAGATAGTTCAGCTACTAGGGTAGATGGGGTGACATGCAGGCCCCTGGGTATAAATATTTTACAAACTGTGAAAATTGATGATGCCAGATGCATGTAGGTCGGAATCGTGATTGACCGAGCTTGCTCAACAACAAATTACCGAGCTTTTTTTTCGTTTGGCAAAGTGCTCAAACGGTCAAGCTTGACAAGACCTCAGACGACGGGCCGATGCTCCATTTACCACTATCTTTGGCAAAATGATCCAGAGTTGTACTGCACAGCACTTTGCATGTTCGGTTCGCGGTATGTTTGTACAAAACGTAAGTATGGAAATATCACTGCCGCCAACTTGAACCGCCATTTTCTTCTGACAACCTGTTGGTGACCTGCCGACCTCGTATGCAGTGTTCATAGAACATTCCATTCGTGGACCCGGGCCTCGACTTGGCATCATCAAGCCTTCACATTGACTCCCGCGCTCTTATCGTTCTCAACTGACCTTTTGAGTTCTCAATTCGTAAGGACCCTTTGGGACGCCCGTGAGTGGTGTTCTTGGCATTGCGCGGATGAAGGTACCAATTGTGTGCGTGACGTCCGGTAGTTCTGATATTCGACCCTGCAGTGCAGACAACTTCACTGGTGTTGCTCCTATCTAGGAGTGATCCTCTGAATTGCGAAAGTATTGTTTGGAGTAAATCTAGACCGAAATGACAAGCTTGCATGGCAAAGGCAAACAAAACATCTCACCTGATAGCAGCACTGAGAGCACTGCATGATTTCAGCGTTAGTGCAGATATAACGGGAAATTCGTAGCCAGCCGCCAAAGCACTTACTGTACTAGTGCAATCTAAACTGGTCGGAGTGATAGGTGGCAATAATGCGTGATCCCTGCCACCGGTACTGATGCCGGTAGCCTTCATTTTCCACGGAAGCCGACTAGAAGCCGAAGGTTCGTCTTTACGGGGGCAGAATGTGCATGTCCAATTGTCCAACATTCATTTCGCTATAAGTCGCCACGGTGACTAGTTTATGGATGATAGATGGTATACGGGACTGACGAATCTGACTAGGCCCGGCCGAAATTGGCAACTTGAATCAGATAAGTTCATCATACCTTTGGCATCAGCAAGCGGTGGCCTGGTAGTAGATAGAGCTCGTTGGATCAGCTATTGTCGTAGATTTGATCAGCGACAGTAGGTGACAGTCAACAATTATGGCCATTGTATGTTGTGGTCCAGGCATTGAAACACAGAATCTGGCCGTTGGGATTTTGTATGCCTTCTTTCATTAATAAATCAAGTGTCTCGAAAATTCGGTACATACTTCCTGATCAGGCGCACGTATCCTCTGGAGCACCAAGTTGTGAAGTTCCCCGGAGCTCAGGCACGT
The DNA here is from genome assembly GCF_016758755.1 of Suillus discolor. NCBI lineage: Eukaryota > Fungi > Basidiomycota > Agaricomycetes > Boletales > Suillaceae > Suillus > Suillus discolor. Next base: position 99,679 of record NW_024541331.1, read on the forward strand.
CAAGAACAACGGGAAAGAGGATTTGGGAGGAAGAATAAAATGGTAAATTGAAATTGAAGCTTGTGGAGAGCTTTAATTTTGATAATTTAAAGATAACTTCTTGAAAATATTCTTATTTCTTTACACAACTTAGCCTCCCTGGAAACGAACTTTACTTATTAATTGGTATGGCAGCTCAGCGCTCATCGCATCATTTCCAGGGAACAAGATCATCGTCTCATATGAGTGTTCTCAAATATGTTAGGTGATTTTCTTTCTACTTTTGCCTTGTAAATCTGCCCGCGATTCTTATAGGCTTACGCTGGCTCGGTGCGTTTGTTCTCTCTGATCCAGGTCTCTTCGAGTCAACCACTCACGTCCTTATTTTATAGTTGAGTAGGGGGTGTCGACGTCGAATCACACGTTCAACTTGGGCTCTTCCATATTTTGTAGCTGTAGCCTGCTCACATTCTTTCTTTATCACGATCTTTCTTCGAGCACTCGTTATCTCGACACCCTTCCAATCTACTCTGTTGTACTGGAAAAATCTCCGAAATCTCTTTCAGCTTCAATTGCTTTTTGATATTGCTTGCAATGGCTCCATATCTCCTTTCAAGATCCGACCCCAACGATGCTCCAGGCGTCCTTCCTATCAGCAAAACCATTTATATAGTCGGATTCACCCTCGCTGGCTTACTTGCTGCTACTTCTCTATTGTGGCTTGCATTGAGGTTCTTCCGCCGCAAATTGCAGGCAAAGCGTGCAGAAGAACGGGGTGCAGCTTTCCTCAATGTACAAGGTGTTGTTCGAGAAATGAACGAGCCTGTCAGCCAGTTCCTGTAAGAATCAATATTTCACCCCCTAAATATAGGTCTCCTGACTTTGTCAAACAGTAGTCAGTCGACGACTGTTGTTTTCCCACAAAAGGCCGTTGTCCCTGCTCAAATAGCAAGACCTTCAAGACACGACCATGTTTCTTCCTCTGAAGTTCCTGCACCATGTGCTGCTCCCTTGCCACGTCCCCGTGCACTCTCTAGTCTCAATCCCTCACATCCGCGCCAAAGTCGTAGTTCGTCAGTTTCTTTGGGTAATTTTCGTTCATCCACTCGACTTCCTTCTGGCTTGCGTTCCTCACATTCACGAGAATCTTCACGATCATCGGCTTCCCATCAAGCCCGATCCGTTCGGCAATTCTTCCAACCAGTGCTTCCTGATGAACTCCCTCTTTCGCGTGTAGGAGAGCAACTCCACATTCTGCAATCGTTTGATGACGGCTGGTGCCTCGTTGCGCAAAACAACTCTCTTCGCTCTCGTTCTTCATTATCCATATTCAATCCTTCACGACTCTCCGCCAGGGTGGAGAGTAGCGGAGACAATGTACAGCTTGGTTTTGTCCCAGCATGGGTCTTCGTCAAGCCCACGAAGGGACTGAGCGTAGAAAGACCTATTCGCAGCTTCAGTGCAGGGATGCTCCAGGCTGGCTTGGACGCTCCTGAATCGAGAGAGACTGTGATTTCTTGGTCCAACTTTGCTTGAATCAAAGTTGAAAGCCCCGATGGTGCATACATCGAAGTCTATTGTTTTCCCTTGTTCACCCATATTTGGCATCCGCGCCGGCCGTTTGAAACCATGTCGCATGAAACCTGCGGTGCAAGTATGCTTCACTTATAGTTCATTCTTCACGATACAACTGCATTGTATACCCTCATTAGGTGTTGTATCCAATACATATACCAATATTTGCATTCCAGCAAGAAAACACGTCTGTGAACCTCGGGAGGCCTGGGACTATCAGGAAAAAAGGTATATCCAGATGACTCAACTCCACGAATGATGTAGTTCATACACGTGAGAGCCCGTCGTGATCAAAATTTATACGGCGGGATGCGCCTGACACACTTCGGCTGAGGCCTCTTCCATTCCTCTATCGGCGTCCCAATGGAGGAAAACGCATCTGCAATCGCTGAACCTTCTGGTGGATGCCCGATTCGATCAGCAAGATGATTTACTTCTGCTGGTGCATCGGTAGTGTTCTGCGGGTCCTGCGGAGTCTGACGTGGACGCCATGGCGTGGGGGCATTAAGGGGCCAGGTAGGAAGATAACATATTTCCTGCAAGTAGATCATGCTTAGTCCGGTGGGCTAGGCAGAAAGTTATTTGGATCCCACCTCTGGGCCGCAGGCAGGTCGGCATTTAATCCATATACTCCAGTCTAACCAAGACATCAGCTTCTCGATGTCTTGTCTCCAGTTATTCATTATTTGAGTGACATCAGGCTCCCCATCAAGTTCAATGGGGAAAAGAGTGTCGAGCCCGCTCATGACACCAACAGCCCACATGTTCGTAGTGACACGACAGATTTCTCTCATTGTGTCCTCGATGGCCTTGAGCAACAGGCGTTCTGAAGGCGTCATTAAGGGTACTTGATATGTCATCGCGGTAGTGTGTGTTGTGGCACATAGCCTGAACATTGGGGATGCCCACTGCGATGGATGTAGGCCCGGAGTGTCTGCGCTAGGGACAACGGTAGCATCTAATAGATATGGTGCAAGCATAACGCGGAGCTGGGTCTGCACGAGCTTCCCTCGCTGAAGAAGTTCTTGCGAGTCTGATGAGGTGAAATTGAGAAGATGCCGCACGAGCTCGAGCCGATCCGCATATCGATCGACGATGACGTGGATGAGAACCTTCCAGTTTATACCGCTGCCCGGGTCTGGTCGACTGATGACTTCGGTGAGCTTTCTCATCAACTGCGATATGTCTTCTGATGAGATTCCGAGCACCCGATGGTCCCGTCGTTCAAGCCCCGCACGAACCGGGACGAGGGAAGGTGCCAGTGCGATGTCGTACAGTGAGACGAGACCAGCCAGGTCGAGCACAATGCGAGATTCTCCCGGGTAGCGATTGTGCCATGAGCCGGAGTGCATGGCTTCAACTATGCGAATCCCTGCGCTCACGGACAAATGAGACGTCAGTCGTATTGGAACACGAGAACAAAACACTAACAGACATCAGGACCGGGTGGTGGAGGAGGGTGATTCGGACTCGGAGGGGCCCGGTCTTTGTCCTCCCATAAGACCCGGATATGCAGGAAAGATACTACTTCGACACCGGCCGTAAAATCACACAACATAACCTCACTGGAAGTTCATCAGTCGAAAGTGCGACACAGAATAAGAGCACGCGCACAAGTCCATTTCCATCCTAGAAATCTGAGAATTAGTTATATACCATAGCGAGATGACTCACTAACCTTGCGAAACCGTCTATTCCGAACTCTTTTCCCCACCTACAGAGATCTGTAATCCGTGATTTTTCATCCAAGATGCGCTCAGGATGCGCTTCTCCCCAGGCTATTATATCCTGTATATCCATTGTACCCTCGGATACCTTAGCAGCACTACTTCCATCAAAGTACAAAACTTTCAGAGGTCGCGTTGCTGCCAGTGTGAGGTGCCAGCCAGCCCTCTCTCCACGAGCAAAAGCAAGAGAATGTTCTGGGTCTGTAGCGGTCCATTCGGGCTCACTGGGTATCGCATGGCGGGTGGTGCCGTGATACAGTAAAGTACCTATTGGAATTGTTCCTGGTATTACGTTATGTCCTATAAAAAGATGAAACACTTGTCCTGCATTAGCAAAGCAGCGGACAGGGATACGTACCATTACGATATCGAGTGTTTGGCCAGTGTTGTAAAAGTGAGTGGACAGTGTCGAAGATCAAGTTCCCTGTCGCATTCTCGGCAGGACCTTCGTCAAGACTCCATTGCTCGACCTTCGAACCGAAACCAAATGAATGTAGTTTATCATTGTTCGAGTTGGCGATATTCAAGGGTCGACCGCCAGCTTCTCCAGTAGTGCTGACGGGAAATTGTTGGGTACGGAGAGCTAGAGCTGCTGACCCGAGGGTCATAGCTGCCGCAAGGGACTGATAACGCATTGCGAGAACTGTCAGAGAAATATTGATGTTATCGTGTCTTTATCGGAGCCAAGTAATGCGAGGTCACTAGTGTTCTTAGCAGAACTCAGGAGTTGTGCCAACTGGGACTGGTTGGTGGTCTACGGCAGAATTCGTGCGAAGGGAGGGTAGCAGAACCTCATCCAAGACTTGCGGAGATGTAATTTTGATCTGATAACAGTGCATGCACCAATCACCATGTTCGCCCGGTTGATTCCGAGTGTTCGGTAATTCGAATATCGCAAGTTGTTCGCCAGGGCGATCGGTTTCGTGAAAAGATAGAGATGGCTGAAACAGCGCTGCAGTCTCAGATATCGATCATGTACGGAGGACCTGCCAACCCGCCGGCCGCCCTCCCGGGTTTGAACGTGGTGCAGTTGACGTTCGATGTTGGATAATGTCAATTTGCCAAATACGCTACTCATGCATATATGCAGAGAGATACGTGGCATATGTTACAGGATGTGTACATACCGAACAACAAAAGTGAGCAGTAACATGTAGAAATTGTCGCCGGGCTGCCAGTCATTCGTGCTTGAAGATAGCACTTGCCGGTTACCACTGGAAGTGCAATAGACGGTGTCCGGGCCCTCGGCGAAACCTACATATCAATGAGGTTAATATATTATGTTCTGCCAGCAGGAAAATGCAAACCATCTATCACGTAGCTAGTGACACGATCTGGGAGGTACAGCACGGAGTTTGAAAATTTGCAGGTAGGTGTTGTTAATAGTTTTGCCAGACCGGTTGTGCCTGGCAATCGGCAAAACTCATGACCAGTCCCCTGTTAGGTTCAGTTTGGCATTCAGAAATTTGCCCCAAGAACCGGACCGAACCAGACTTTGGCACGATGAAGATTTTGAAGAGTCACAACAACAAGTCGTGTGAAAAGTGGGTTAAAGGTGAACTCATGATTTCCTGATGGCCTTAGGTGTTGTACCACACGCATATACTAGTATTTCTACTCGACCAGCAATACCCATCCGTAAACCTCGAGAGGCCTGGGGTTAATGGAAAAATAATTAAATGACCCACATCTGCGAGAACGACGTGAATCAAGATTCGTACGGCAAGAGACGCCTAATGCACTTCGGTTGAGGCTTCCTCCATTCCTCCGTGGGTATCCTAATGAAGAAAAATCCATCTGCACTTGCTGAACCTTCGGGTGGATGCTCGACTAGATCAGCAAGATTCTTTACTTCTGCTGGGTCCCGCGGAGATTGATGTGGAGGCCATGGCTCAGGGCCATCGATGGGCCAGGTAGGAATATAACACATTTCCTGCAAAAAGATCGTGCTTAGTCCGGCAAGTTAGGAAATAAATTATTTGGATCCCACCTCTGGGCCGCAGGCAGGTCGGCATTTAATCCATATACTCCAGTCTAACCAAGACATCAGCTTCTGGGTGTCTTGTCTCCAATCATTCATTATTTGAGCGACATCAAGCTCCTCCTCATTAAGCTCTAGAGGGAAAAGGACGTCGAGCCCGCTCATGACACCAACAGCCCACATCTTCGTAGTGACACGACAGATTTCTCTCGTTGTGTCCTCGATGGCTTTGAGCAACAGGCGTTCTGAAGGCGTCATCAAGGGTACATGATTTATCATCGCAGTAGTGTGCGTTGTGGCACATAACCTGAACATTGGGGATGCCCACTGCAATGGAGGTAGGCCCGGAGTATCTGCGCTGGGGACGACAGTAGCGTTCAATATATATGGCGCAAACACAACGCGGAGCTGGTTCTGCATGAGCATTGCTCGCTGAAGGAGTTCTTGCGAGTCTGATGAGGTGAAATTGAGGAGATGTTGCATGAACTCGAGCCGATCCGCATATCGATCAACGATGACGTGGGTGAGGGTCTTCCAGTCTATACCGCTGCTTGGATCTGGTCGACTGATAACCTCGGCCAGCTTTCTCTTCACCTGTGATATATCCTCTGATGAGATTCCGAGCACCCGATGGTCCCACCGCTCAAGCCCTGCGCGGACAGGAACGAGGGAAGGTGCCAGTGCGATATCATACAGTGAGACGAGACCAGCCAGGTCGAGCACAATGCGAGAATCTCCTGGGTAGCGATTGTGCCATGAGCCGGAGTGCATGGATTCAAATGTGCGATTCCCTGCGCTTAGGAACAAATGACGTCAATCGTATTAGAACACGCGAACAAAATACTGACAGATATCAGAATCCAATGCAGGATTAGAGGGAGTGGAAGGAACACCGGGGTACGGGATTCTATCCTTCCATGAGACACGGACATGCAAGAAAGATACTACCTCGACACCAGCGGTAACATCACACAACATAACTTCACTAGAAGGTCGTCAGCTGGAAGTGCAACATAGGATTGAAAGGGTGCGCACAAGTCCATTTCCATCCTAAAAACCTGAGAATCAGATATATACCATAGCGATATGAGTCGCTAACCTCACAAAACCATCGATTCCGAACTCCTGTCCCCACCTACAGAGATCTTTAATCCGTGATTGGTCATCGCGGTATCGCTCGGGTTGCACTTCTCCCCAGGCTATTATATCCTGCGTATCCATTGTACCCTCGGACACCTTGGCAGCACTATTTCCATCAAAGTACAAAACTTTTAGAGGTCGCATTGCTGCCAGTGTGAGCTGCCAGCCACTCCCATATCCAAGAGCGAAAACAAGAGAATGCTCTGGGTCTGTAGCGGCCCAGAAGGGACCACTGGGTATTGTATGGCTTACGGTCCCGTGATAAAGTAAAGTACCAGTTGGAATTACTCCCGGTACTATGTTATGTCCTATAAAAAGATAAACATTTTTTCCAAGTGTGAGAAAGCAGCAAAGACGTACCATTACGATACCGAGTATTTGGCCAGCGTTGTAAGAGTGAATGGACAGTGTCGAAGATCAAGTTCCCTGTCGTGTTCTCGATAGGACCTTCTTCAAGCCTCCATTGCTCGCTCTTCAAACCTAAAATAAATGAATGTGACCCGTCATTGTTCAAGTTGGCAATATTCAAGGGTCGAACACAAGCTTCTCCAGTAGTGCTAACGGGAAATTGTTGGTCATGGAGAGCTAGAGCTGTTGACCCGAGGCTCAGAGCTGCCACAAGGGAGTGATAACGCATTGTGAGAACTGTTCCAAAGTTATTGATGCTATCGCATCTTTATCGGTGCCAAGCAATGTGTGGTCACTAGTGTTCTGGCAGAACTCGGGAGTTTTTCCGTCCGGTCTAGCCAAACTGGTTGTGCCTGGTCCACGGCAGGACTCGCCCGAAGGGAGAGTGGCTGAACTTGTTAGAACTCCATCCAAAACTCGCGGAGATGTAATATATGGAGGACCTACCAGTGAGCCAGACCTCCCGGGTACACTGCAGTTGCAGTACTGGACATGCGAACAGGTAAATGCGGTGCAGTTGACGTTCAATAAAACTTGAACACGACAATTTTCCCAATACGCACTACTCATGCACATATGCAGAGAACTAGTACTTACGTGGCATAGGACCGTCACATGCGCAGATCGTTGCAACATCGAACAGCGAAAAACGCGCAGTAACATGTGGACGCAATAGCCACTGATCCGCCAGTTATTCGTGCTTAAACATACTTTCCGGTTACCACTCGATTATCTGCAGAAGATGCCCAGGCCCTCAGCGAAGCCTAATGATAGCAATATATTAAAAATATTATGCTCTGCCAATAGGAAAATGCAAACCATTGGCACTTCATGCTTGTTCTCTTGCGTGAATGAACGAATATCTTCATTCGATGTCAGTGACTCTGTGATTTCTTGATCAAACTTTGTGTGATGGGGTCTGTTGTTTTCTCTTAACGCCCGCCAGCTTGAGCAGGTCGTTTTGAAAACATGTAAGTAATCAACCTGCGGGTGCAAGCATACCTACAGTTCCCTTTCCCACGGTACAGCTGTATTGTCTTCATTAGGTTTTGTACCGCAGGGCAATAAACAAGTGCCAGGTCTCTACGATGATGTCTTTCTATGATGCATATTCACAACCATCAGGCAGATGGTGTTTGTACTAGCACAAACGAAACAAGCTATCCTGAGGTCGAGGACAGCATCATCCGGGACCGGCCGCATTCACCAGCAAATATTTGAGCACTTGTTTTTATGCATGCAAGTACTTGTCCCTGTTGGGCTTCGGAGCTTCACGCAAGTTTGATTGACAGACGCGCAGACTCAAACACAATCGATAATACGCCTGGTATGACTCTACATGACCTTATATCCTGCGAGCGTTACTTCTATCTTTCTTATAAACTCGTTCTGCATACAGGCTCTATTTCACATAGCAGTTGCACTATATACGATGCGCCGCGAGTCAACACGACGAGATTTGGTGTAAAAAAGTGTTACTAACCATCGGGGAGTCTTTGCCTACAACAAGGCTTAAGGGGGGGTTATAGTAGCTGCTTCAGGCTGCATGCATTATATGGTAAGTTTGAGACATTCAAGCAAAACAAGGCTTACCTCTCTCTTGACCTTGTCCTGCATACATCACACGATCAGTGCGGCACATTCGGTGCCAAACAAAATAAGGCTTACCGGCACTGCGCTGACAAGGGCCGTCAGGCCGAGGAGCATAACAAAAGCAGTAGAGAGGCGGATAAACATGATGATGAGTTGATTTCGCTTAAGGAGGTTGTTGGTAACTTCATTTTTGATGCTGTCTTTTTATACTCCACAGAAGAGGGCGTCAAGCTATGTCTTGAGCATGCGTGGTCCACCAAAGGAGCTAGCTGTCTTAATGCATACGTGGCCCACCGAGTTGATAGAAGTCCGAACCGAGTCAGTGGGTAACAAGCCTCGTCGACAACCGTTGTTCCCTCGCGCGTCTTAGCGATAAACAACAAAAGGAGAACGCGGTACATTCACAGCTATCTTGATATCGATAGATCAGAATTTGAAAACTTCAGTTCGCCACTTTTATTTGTTATTGAAATTTTTTCGAGTCGTACTAGGTGCGCACCGTATTATCCTTCTGGAATCTGAAGTATTTCAGCTCCAAGTTTTAGTAAGAACAATGCACGTGCCTTACAGCAGAAGTCATTGACAAGGCCTACAACACCGCGGCCGCTCGGTAAGGTATTATTTTCTGCTCATGTACGACCTTAAGCACCTTGGTGACATGCGTGTCTGCTACTGCACATGAATGCATCGCGCCTGACCCTTCTACCTACCACACCTAACCTCCGACCTGCCCCCTCCCGCATCATGTGCTAGGTCCAAATGCAACTAGTATAACTTTATGAAGTCTGGCAGTGGCTCGCGCGGGCAACTCCGCTCTCGACCGAGCCCCGTGATGCAGATGACCTTCTTGCTGGTCCAGAGAGTGCCTCGCCTGACGACATTGACGAAGTTGAAGTGCTGGAGGGAATTTGACGAGTTGGATCGGGTCGAACAACTTGAAGGAAGTCATACTAATACTACAGGTATTCTAGATGAAGGTGAGGTGCCAGTTAATACGATGGTGGGGATCATGGATGGGACGAGGCAACATTAGCTGAAATGTTATCATTAGGAGCGTTGTACACACAGTCTATGCATACAGCCTAGAGTTTCGTCGTCCCGAGAAAATAGGTTTGCCCCCTAGTACCTACACTAACTCAGGCTGGGCACGAAAATGCGGGCTGGACACAATTGACACCGAGCCGGCAGCTATTCGTTGTTTTGGTCCAAGGGCAGTTCAAGTTGATCTCTCAAACTACAACTTTGAAAGTTCCTTTCAAGGTCTTCGCGTTTCAAGTGACGATAACGTATCAAACTGCTTCACAGCCAGTACGAGGCAAATTTCCGAATCAATATTTGTGCTTCATTTGATCAAACCTATGCATATGTAAGTTATATATAGTTGTTCAACGGGTGCGTTCTGCATTTATTACTATGGAGTTTGACCAAAGATCGAAGAATGCATGTGCCTCGGAATAGAGTATGATTTTTGCTAAAACTACTACCTCAGGTGCAACTGTATCTTCTATCAAGTCGCTCCCCGGCCGGTAGTGACATCCAGTGTCGAATCATGATGATAAAACGCTCCATCACGACGATTATAGCAAGCCAAGTTTAAACACAAATCATATGATCCAGTGTTTACACGGCCACCTTGATGAGTTCACAGCTCATTCATCATAAGAACTAAGAAGGCGCACGATGTGTGTGTGAAACATATCTTTGACCTCTAGATGGAGTATTCGACAGACGATATCGCAGCAGCGAGGAGCTTGCAGTTCGCTACGGTGTGTCTCCTTGTCGACATAAGGATGAATCATAACTGACAAGTCATGTACCATCAGTACATATTCAGTGCGTACTGTCCGAACCTTACAGTCTTTGTCCTAACACAGTCCAGCGTCAATGGCTACAATATGGGTAGGCTTATTCTGATATATCCACGTCCGCTGTCAAACTCGCTTATCCAGACCTATGATTATGCATGTTCGTTTCATGAAGAGGTAACACGCTTGTTCCATGATACACCCCGGTTTTTATATGCTGCGCAAAGTGGACATTTTTGCTTCGATCGCACTGGGGCAAGATGAAAATCATGTATATCGTTACGCGATACCTCCCCTTTATCATTCTCGCCATTGATCTATATAGTGCGTTCCACTCCAGCACACATCACCCCGATGATGAATTAACACTTGTTTTTCAGTGAGCTTTGCCCCAAATGAGAATCCAGCTGTATGTGTTGCAGTGCAGGATTAATGAGAACGAACGACTTATTGCATGCCTTCGCCAGAAATGCCGGGTGTTGCAAAATATTAATCCAGGTACGTGCATAATACGTATACATCCTTGCCGAAGGCTACTACTTTTCTCTCACAGGTCTTGACCTAGTCTTGGTTATTTTCTCCGAATGTATCTCTCGTTCCCTTGTACTATGTATGTTTCTGATCTGATTCATCCAGGCTTTTTTATTCTCAGAACATATGCGCTCTGGAACAGAAATAGATTCTTGCTTGTAGCCATGGTGCTGACCTTGTCTGTGAGTCCCTAATCCACTCACCATACCCCAGCTAGTGGTAGATGTATCAGCTAGGCTGTTCTTGGAGCTTCCACTGGCATTACCTTCTCCACTACCATCTCTGCAGCACGTATGTGTTCTCTCCTTCCCTCTGGTGTTCCACGACTACTAAAATATCGTGTTCACTTTACAGATGCGACTAGCGCAATCCCGGGAATCACAGGGTGCTACCGGAGTTCGAGCAATTACTGGCTCTTTATACCATTTCTTCTCCTTTCTGTATTCGAACTGGGTGGGTAACCAAGAGCATATATATGTACAAACACGCCCTGACAGGTGTTCTTCCCAGGACTCATGATCCTCACGCTCATACCTGCCATACAGAGCTGGCGGACAAATTCAAATGGTCTGTACGCTGTCCTGGTGAATCATAACATATCCTATTATGCATGTGGTCTTCGTGAGTCAACACTTGTACACGCCATTTTCCGCACTCATCCATTCTCTGTTCTGAAGTGTTCTCGGCAGCGAACATCTTCACATCGCTGCTCCTCGATGTGCGTGAATCTATTAAATATCTTTTTGACCGAGCTGTTGATGTTCTGCGCACCAGTACTCCTACCACAGCGTGTTCTATGAGTACGCACCTCCACATTCTGCTATATATTCCTGCTAACAATACCCGAAACGTACATCCACGTATAGTTTTGAGTTCATGATCCTTGCAATCCTCGCCACGCGCATGCACCTCCATCTCTGGAAGACGAACCGACATCCACACGACTCTACTAGTGCCCTCGTGCATGTTCCAATGTCCGACATGTCATTTGCAAATCACTCGGTGTGATGTCTTATTCTGTGGCTTATTCGGTGCCGTTCGTGGAGCGAAGTTTGAACTGTACAAGATAATTGGTGGGGGTGGATTTAGTAGAGTTTGTTACGTGCTTTAATTTATAGGACGAATTTGTCGCGGGGTGGTAAGAGCATCTTGGTCTATTTAACGCCTATGGTTTGCATTGTAAGCGGCGGCGGAGGCATTCAGAATTTGAGTGTGCTAGAACCAAAATTAACGATGATCTAATTCTGCTCCTGCTATATATGATCACTGTGAAACACACATGCATTGAATAGACCCTGTCCGCGACGGAAGCTGTATTCCCTCCAAATACTACCGCTAAGTTACCGTCAGGTAGAACGATGTAGCCGTTGTATTTTTAATAGTTTTTATTGTCATTGATAGATTGATTTTGGATAGCAACCAATCCATGAAAAGTACAGGTGGTTTCCATATAGTACTGGAACGAAAGAACGAAAAGGAGCAATGAGAAATGGTAACAGGATGAAAGCTTGCGTCAGTGCTGGACAGCGTGCTGGAAGGTGTAGATGGTAACCACGTAAAGCTGATAGCGTCGTGAAACAGAATGGAAGAGCAACTTGGAGGTAAATTCGTGCTTATGTATGTTAGAATTTGCATTCCACCAGCATTAATACCCATCCGTAAACCTCGAGAGGCCTGGGGTTAATAGATAAATGTACGTCTATTAGATGACTCACAATTGCAAGAACGATGTGAAGGCCAATGAATCAAAGTTCGTACGGCGGGAGGCGCCTAATGCACTTCGGTTGAGGCCTCCTCCATTCCTCCGTCGGTGTCCCAATGAAGAAAAATTCATCCGCAATTACTGGACTTTCGGATGGATACCTGACTTGGTCAGCAAGATCCTGTACTTCTGCTGGTGCACCCGTGGCGTTCTGCGGGTCCTGCGGAGGTTGACCTGGATGCCTTCGCCCGGGGGCATTGTCGGGCCAAGTAGGAAGATAACACATTTCCTGCAAGTATATCATGCTTAGTCTGGTGCGCTAGGAAAGAAGTTGTTTGGATCACACCTCTGGGCCGCAAGCAGGTCGGCATTTAATCCATATACTCCAGTCTAACCAAGACATCAGCTTCTCGATGTCTTGTCTCCGATCATTCATTATTTGAGGGACATTAGGCTCTCCATTCAGTTCAATAGGGAAAAGAGTGTCGAGCCCGTCCATGACACCCATGGCCCACATTCTCGTGGTGACACGGCAGACCTCTCTCGTTGTCTTCTCGACAGCTGTCAGCAGCAAGTGTTCCGAAGGCGTCATGAAGGGTATTTGGTTTATTATCACGGAAGTATGTGTTGTGGCGCATAACCTGAAGATCGGGGACGCCCACTGCAAGGCATCTACGCCTGAAGTGCCTGCACTAGGGACGACAGTGGAATCCAATATATACGGCGTAAGCATCACACGAAGCTGAATTTGCGTGAGTTTCGCTCGTTCGAGGACTTCTTGCGGGTCTGATGAGGTGAAATTCAGGAGATATTGCATCAACTCAAGTCGGTTTGCGTATCGATCGACGATGACGTGGATAAGGGTCTTCCAGTCAAGGCCGCTGTTTGTCGGGTGTGGTCGACTGATAACTTCGGTGAGCTTTCTCATCACCTTCGATATGTCGTTCGATGATATTCCTAACACCCGATGGTCCCACCGTTCAAGCCCCTCGCGAACCGGGACGAGGGAAGGTGCCAGTGAGACATCATACAGCGATACAAGACCAGTCAGGTCGAGAACAATGCGAGAATCTCCTGGGTAGCGATTGTGCCACGAGCCGGAGTGCATGACTTCAAATCTGCGAACCCCTGCGCCCAGAAACATTAAACGTTAGTCGTATTGGTATATGTGAAGATGACACTGACGGTTATGAGGATCCAATGGAGGAAGGGAGGGAGTGGAAGGGTCTTGGTCCTTCGGTGAAAGTCGGACATGCAGGAAAGATACTAGCTCAACACCAGCCGTAAAATCGCACAACATAACTTCACTAGAAGTTCATCAGTTGGAAGTGCGGCACAGAATAAGAGCATGCGCACAAGTCCATTTCCATCCTGAAAGTCTGAGAGTCAGTTATATACCATAGCGAGATAAGTTCGCTAACCTCGCGAAACCGTCCATTCCGAACTGCTTTCCCCACGTACAGAGATCTTTAATCCGCGATCTTTCATCGAAGAATCGCTCGGGTTGCACTTCTCCCCAGGCTATTATATCCTGCGTATCCATTGTACCCTCGGCTACCTTAGCAGCACTACTTCCATCGAAGTACAAGATTTTGAGAGGTCGCGTTGTTGCCAGCGTGAGCTGCCAGCCACTCCCATCCTTTCCACGAGCAGCGAAAAGAAGAGAATGCTCTGGGTCTGTAGCAGTCCATTCGGGCCCACTGGGCATCGTATTGCGGTTGGTACCGTGATACAACAAAGTACCGGTTGGAACCACTCCTGGCACTATGTTATGTCCTATGAAAAGATGAAACATTTGTCCAGCATTAGCAAAGCAGTGGAAAGTGATACGTACCATTGCGATACCGAGTATTTGGCCAGTGTTGCAGGAATGAATGGACAGTGTCGAAGATCAAGTTCCCTGTCGCATTCTCGGCAGGACCTTCGTCAAACCTCCATTGCTCAGTCTTCGAACCGAAACTATATGAATATGATTTGTCATTGTCCAAGTTGGCGATATCCAAGGGTCGAGCGCTTTCATCAGCAGTACTGACAGGGAATTGACCATGTAGTGCTAGAGCTGCTGACCCTAGGCTCAGAACTACCACGAGAGAATGAGAGCGCATTGGGATAACCACTCGTTGTTATCGCATCTTTATCAACGTATTGAACGTGTGACAAACCAATACTTGCTATAGCAGGCTAAAGCTACTGCGGCGGCACATATATCTCAGTAGCGTCTATGAATGACTCATCAGGGGATCTTGTCAGTGAAGATCCGGATGCTCGCCAGACTCTCCGGAATTATAATATCTTATCCAACCAAGGGTAGACTCTTAGATGATCTCTCTGGTCTGAGAGCAGCAGGCACACAGAGTTGAGGCGGAGCATGAACATGCACCATTCCAACGGAATGTTATGGTGGTGGTGGCGGGCACGTTGGTGGGATTGATTGGCACTGGCCGAAACATCAAGCGGAATTTGAACGTTGTCCCCGCACTTTGGCCCAGTTGTCCCAGGCTGGTAATATCGACCTAGAGGCTGTTTGAACGGAAGCACGGCAACTTCCGCGCCGTAACCTATACGCAGCGCAGTGAGCACTCTCTTCATTTCGACCGACAGCGAGCTGCGAGAGAATCTACTCCGGGGATACCGCGGGACAAGCTGTCGTCACTTCCACGACTCGCATCATAGCAAGCTCACACCAACTCACTGCTGGGCATCGAAGAATGGGGTTCTCAAATCATAACGTGAGTAGCTATCTTTTCTGCCTCGGCATTTTCTTCACATGCTGTGACTAGACATGGGAGGGATAATAAACTCCACGTCTGGGCACAATCCGAAGAGTCTGCTTCCATCAGACAAGAAATTGTGACTTGTCCAGATCTATTAACATCAACGACTTGTTACTCTATGGATGTCAACGCTCTTAACTATTGCAAGTTCTCTCTCCTTGCCCTAACAGAGGCGAGCGCCAGGAAAGTCTCTCGCCTTTCCGAACCTCGTGGAATCAGATATCTGGTCACTTACATCGTGTCAAGGACTCCACGCTGCTATAGGTCACTAGGGTTCAGCGTTGCCGAATTTGACCTTGCTTACTCTGCATCTCTGACTTCGAGTCTTGCGGTGGCCATTAATGCAGTACTGACGCATGGCGATAGTTATTTTTTTCTTCGTTTCTTGTACTGCTAAGTTCAGCTACTACAGTTCATAACGTTTCAGTGAGAATACTGCGACTGGTATTTTTTCAGTATACACTCAGTCTTCCCTCTTTACAACATGTGGTTGTGCATAATGCTGCTCTGTGAGTTAGCTTTGATCGTGCATAGGTTTGACTAACCTATTTACCAGGAAATCGATTAACACTGTTTTTTTTGGCGTATTTGTGCTTATTTCTACTACCTTTGACAGTCTCGTGGCTCATGCACATGCTCGACATCTGCGCTAAGACATGGCATGTTGGAATTCCTATTCTCTGCCTTTCGAGAAACAATGTGTACAAGTTATCTAGTGTTGTATTAGAGTTTGGTCCAGACACAGTTGCAAGTTCGTTGCAGGTGTTGTCGGGTGACTGTACAGTCGTTTGTGTTTCGCTGCTTAACCCTGCAATTTACATTTAACAGAAATGTGCCGCTCTTGTTGCAAGCAAACTTTTTTCAACTGCTTTTCTTCATCGTCTCGTAATCGTGCAGTTTTCACATCCACTGCTGAGATGACTACAGATTGAAGAACTGGCAGCAGAGTGTCGGACTGATTCCAGTAAACTGTTTTGATTTCGCTTTCCACTCGTGAAAGTTTGAAGTCATAAATAGCAAAGTTCGAATTTCGTTAAGAGCGGGCTCATGCAATGCGTTTTCAAGTTTCAAGAGCAACGAGAGACGCGGATCATGAAGGCGTGCCGCCTTATTCTGCGTTGCAGATGTGTCCGCTGGGTGTTGCACGCTAGCCATTACATTCAACTGCGCTTTCGTTTTTAGCTCTATTCAATTTCTCGTCACCTACTGCAGCTATGATCTCCGATTCTCCTTCATTGTTAATTTGTCTAGAGCGGAATTGAGCTGTTGCAGTTGTATCATAACGAACAGCCACACTCATGATTTTGTCGCATGCCATATGACCTTGCTTGTGAAAGCAAGGTGACACCTTCGCAACAGCTTTCTCGGATGGTAGGTCAGGCAGCAAATCCGGGATCATCATGTTAATGCATCTTTTTTACTCTGCGTTGCTTGCACCTTCGTATTCTACAGTGCCTAGGGTTAATAGAAAAATGTACGTCTGTTAGATGACCCACAATTACAATAACGATGTGAAGGCCTACGAATCACAATTCGTACGGCCAGAGGCGCCTAATGCATTTCGGTTGAGGCTTCTTCCATTCCTCTGATGTCTCAATGAAGACAAATGGATCTGCAATTACTGGACATTTGGGTGGGCGCCTGATTCGATCAGCAAGATCCTGTACTTCTGCTGGTGCATCCGTGCTGTTCCGTGGGTCCTGCGGAGGTGGACGTGGATGTGGAGGCCTTGGCCTGGGGGCATCTTCGGGCCAAGTAGGAAGATAACAAATCTCCTACAAGTAGATCATGCTTAGTCTGGTGCGCCAGGAAATGAGTTGTTTGGATCCCACCTCTGGGCCGCAAGCAGGTCGGCATTTAATCCATATACTCCAGTCTAACCAAGACATTAGCTTCTCGATGTCTTGTCTCCGATCATTCATTATTTGAAGGACATCATGCTCTCCATTCAGTTCAATAGGGAAAAGAGTGTCGAGCCCGTTCATGACACCTACGGCCCACATTCTCGTGGTGACACGGCAGACTTCTCTCGTTGTGTCCTCGACAGCTTTCAGCAGCAAGTGTTCCGAAGGCGTCATAAAGAGTATTTGGTTTATTATCACGGAAGTATGTGTTGTGGCGCATAACCTGAAGATCGGGGACGCCCACTGCAAGGCATCTACGCCTGAAGTGCCTGCACTAGGGACGACAGTGGAATCTAATAGATACGGCATAAGTATAACACGGAGCTGAATTTGCGTGAGTTTTGCTCGTTCAAGGACTTCTTGTGGGTCTGATGAGGTGAAATTCAGGAGATATTGCATCAACTCAAGTCGGTTTGCGTATCGATCGACGATGACGTGGATAAGGGTCTTCCAGTCAAGGCCGCTGTTTGTCGGGTGTGGTCGACTAATGACTTCGGTGAGCTTTTCCATCACCTTCGATATGTCGTTTGATGATATTCCTAACACCCGGTGGTCCCACCGTTCAAGCCCCTCGCGAACCGGGACGAGGGAAGGTGCCAGTGCGGTATCATACAGCGAGACAAGACCAGTCAGGTCGAGAACAATGCGAGAATCTCCTGGGTAGCGATTGTGCCACGAGCCGGAGTGCATGACTTCGAATCTGTGAACTCCTGCGCCCAGAAACATAAAACCTCAGTCATATTGGAACACAAGAAGAAAATACTGACGGGCCTCAGATTTCGGTGGAGGAGGGAAAGGAGGGAAAGGGTTCTCGTCCGTCGGTGAAAGTCGGATATACAAGAAAGATACTAGCTCAATACCAGCCGTAAAATCACACAACATAACTTCACTAGAAGTTCGTCAATTGGAGGTGCGACACAGCATAAGAACATGCGCACAAGTTCATTTCCATCCTGAAAGTCTGAGAGTCAGTTATGTATCATAGCGAGATAAGTTCGCTAACCTCGCGAAACCGTCGATTCCGAACTCCTTTCCCCACGCACAGAGATCTTCAATCCGTGATCTTTCATCAAAGAATCGCTTGGGTTGCACTTCTCCCCAGGCTATTATATCCTGCGTATCCATTGTACCCTCGGCTACCTTGGCGGCACTACTTCCATCAAAGTACAAGACCTTGAGAGGTCGCGTTGTTGCCAGCGTGAGCTGCCAACCACCCCCATCCTTTCCACGAGCAAAAACAAGAGAATGCTCTGGGTCTGTAGCAGCTCAGTCGGGCTCACTGGGTACTGTATTGCGGATGGTGCCGCGATACAACAAAGTACCGGTTGGAATCACTCCTGGTACTATGTTATGTCCTACGAAAAAGATGAACATTTTTCTAGTGTCAGAAAGCGGCGGAGACGTACCATTACGATACCGAGTGTTTGGCCAGTGTTGGAGAAATGAATGGACAGTGTCGAAGATCAAGTTTGCTGTCGCGTTCTCGGCAGGACCTTCGTCGAACCTCCATTGCTCAGTCTTCGAACCGAAACTATCTGAATGTGGTTTATCATTGTCGAAGTTGGTGATATCCAAGGGTCGAACCCAAGTTTCATCAGCAGTGTTGACAGGGAATTGGTCATGAAGTGCCAGAGCTGCTGACCCTAGGCTCAGAGCTGCTACGAGGGTTGAATGAGAGCGCATTGTGATGACCGCTGGGTGTTATCGCATCTTTATCAATACCGTAGTAATACTTGCTGTGGCGGCGGCAGTATCTCAGCAACGTCCATGGATCATCAAGGGGTTCTTGCCAGTGAAATTCTGATCATCATAATACTCGGCTTGGCACGACTCTCCGACGGAATTCAAATTTCAAATTTCAAATTGTTTAAACGGGGGCACGGCAACTTCCGCGCGCGAGTGTGTATGGCTCTGCCAGCACCTTCACCTATTCATCTGCTACGCTCACATTCCAGCGCAGTGAGCACTCTCTCCATTTCGACAGACAACGAGAGAATCTACTCCGGAGATACTGCGGGACAAGTCATTGTCACTTCCACACGCTCATTGCGACCACTCGCATCATGGAAAGCTCACACCGACTCCCTGCTGGGCATCGAAGAATGGGGTTCTCAAATCATAACGTGAGTAGTTATCTGTTTTGTCCCGGCATTTTTTCTAATGTTGTGACTAGACACGGGAGGGATAATAAACTTCACGTCTGGGCTCGACCCGAAGAGTCCGCATCCATTAGACAAGAACCTGCGACTTTGTCAGATCTATCAACACCAACAACATGTTATACTATGGATGTCAACGCTCTTAACTACTGCAGGTTCTCTCTCCTTACCCTAGCAGGGGCGAGCGCGCAGGAAGGTCTACTCGCCGTTCCGAACCTCGTGGAATCCGCTCTTGTAGGTAATCCTTTTGGTGTGTGGTACGGCGTGATCTCAGTATGAACTGGCCAGGCAGATATCTGGTCACTTCCATCGTGTCAAAGGCTCCACGCTGCTATAGGTGATCCGCTAGACACTTCCGCAACAACCTTTTCGGATGGCAGGTCAGGCAGTAAATCCGGGATCATCATGTCAATGCATCTTTTTTACTCTGCGTTGTCTGCACCTTCGTCCTCTACGTCA
This sequence comes from Suillus discolor, assembly GCF_016758755.1. Classification (NCBI taxonomy): domain Eukaryota; kingdom Fungi; phylum Basidiomycota; class Agaricomycetes; order Boletales; family Suillaceae; genus Suillus; species Suillus discolor. The sequence goes on from NW_024541331.1 coordinate 119,416, forward strand.
GCAAGAGAGCTGCACCTGTTATGCGCATACGAAGATGGAAGCGTTGTCCTGCGAAAGCGGACTGCACGCGAGACCAAACAGACTATCGAGGGCCGTGGATGGGAAGTCGTGTGGAAATCCAAACTTCACGTAGAATCAGGTTCGTCGAAATATGTAACATTCTCATAGGGATTCTGACGTAAGTTGTCGTTTTAAGTGATGGCTATGGCAGTTTCTTCAGACTGCACTCTTGCTTTGACAGTGTCGGCGGACCATTTAGTGGGACGATATGATCTTATGGTTCGTGTTCGGGTGGCCCTGCATGAGTTTGCTCTCTGAGATTCTGAACAGAAGACTCAGGAGGCATCGGAATCCACTCCCGCAGGAACTGCATTCAAGACCAAACATGCAGGAAATGGCGCTGTTGCCATACGGAGCGACGGGAGAGTATGCGCGATTGGGGGATGGGACGGCAAGTCAGTTGATCGGAAGATCGTGTCGTTTGAATCGAGCTAACTTGTAAAGCAGAGTGCGGTTATATTCAACAAAGACATTAAAGTTGCTGGGAACCCTTGTACACCACAAGCAAGGATGTCAGACGGTTACGTTCGCCTCTCATATTGACCATGTACCTCTTTGTGGAGACTTGAAAGAGGACGACTCCTCTACTGATGAGGATGAATTTACCGTCGAGGAAAAGCATACCCGTGGTCGGTGGTTGATTGCTGGTAGTACAGATGCGAAGGTGTCGATATGGGCGTTGATGGACTTCGAGAAGACAAGCACATAAGTTGAACCGATGCCCACGGTAAAATGAGGACGTGGCATGCTCCTTGCTTGTTAATTAATTGTATGTTTGTGTGCCGCAATCAGTCGTCTGAAATAAGGCGTGGCTGAGCCAGCCCGTCAAATAAGCCAAAGCAACCTTGAAGTAGCCTGTCCGAGGACACCCGAGAGATGGTCAGCAGGTCAAATCTGTTGGAACATCGGAACTTTCACCTCCCTCAGATCTTGCACTTGTCGAGAAAGATGTTTCCCAACATCGTTGAAAGGGTGCCAACCGGGACGCCTCCTATACATAATCGTCGTTACCCAGAGTCGTCGCCCGATGACTGACAAACCAACGCCACCTCTTGATCACTCGCCTGGAGGTCAACAGTTCAGTGATACTATAAATCCTAGAGTGATGACGGGAGTGCGCGGGGCGCTGTGGATCGCGGACATCGCACAATCGTTGCAGCACACGAAAACGTTGAGGGCGCCGTCGGGTCCTCAGCGATGACGTTGAAAAAAGGATTCTCATTCAACAACGCCGCCTAGGCACTGGAATACATGATAAGTGACCTAGCGCATGCGACGTTCAAATCATGTGGACCAGATTCATCGATGGGAGAAGTAAAGTTGATGGCAAGCGAGTTCAAGGGTGTGGGGTTTGCGAAGCATGCTGGCAACCGCCAAACTCACGAATTTCCCTGGTCGAGCTTGGCACCTGCGCTCACAAAGTCTCACTTGGTCGCCTATCATGGTCGGAACATGGAGGCAGTCGTTCCTTTTCGCTCACTACGTAAGCTGTTGGGTGTAGACTATGCATCCAGATGTCGTAAGTGCGGATGTCTCAGGTGAGTGATTATGATTCAGACTAGGGGGCACTCTATTCAATTCTAATCATGACGTCGCTCATATGTCTCAGTTTAATGCCGTGCATATTGGTCACAGTATATAATCTCGCATTCTGATTTTCGCATCGTTCTATAACTTGACTTACAACTCCATCTTGCATATCCATTCAACTTCATCTTCAAACATGGCTTTCGAAATGCAGCAACTCCTTACTTCTGGCAGGCTCCAGAATTCCGACTTTGCTCCCTTACATTCTGCCTACGGGACCAGCACCTCCAGCGCCGAAGTCATGTCTTCCTTCTCTATCGTCACTGAGGACATTTCACCCGACACCTCCTGCTTTTCTGCATACTCCAATGATTCCACTACCCGGAAACTTAAGCGCAGGCATGCTAAGCGCGGGCGCTTTTCCAAACGCAAGGCGACTATGAGTCTACTTGAAGATGCTAGCGCATGCGACCCCTTGACTCTGAATGCTATTGCTAGCCTTTCCTCAAACTGGCTCAACCTGTCCTTCCCAAACCGCACTCCTACCTACACGGACTACTTCGTGAATTACTGGCGACATGCACTAGCAAAGGAGCAGGACATTTTGATGGATCATTTTACTACTGTCATGGCAGTCGTCCATGAAGATTTATCGGCTACCTCAACCACCCGCTCGACTCAGCCTACGCTCGTGCAATCCAACGAGGAGTCCTCCAACATTCAATACGAAAATGCTCTATTCGCAGTCACCTGTCCCTGGGACGATGGTGAGAAATCTCACCTAGACGACTGGATTGAATGGGACGAATGGCGTCGGGAAGATGATGAAGTCTATATTCCAATAGGCGATCGTCATGACTATGGAGCTATTGGCCAGCCACCAGTATATCCGCTGCGCAACATGGGCACCCATTTCCAGATCGTAGCGCCGAAGCCGATTCGTGCGTGGAACAACATAACCTGGTTGGGTCATCCACCCGTCACACCTGAACCAGTATCCCGCCACTGTATGGAGATGGTTGTCGATGATGCAGCCGTCTATGGGACTTCACAAACTCCTTTTATGGAAAGTTCCATCATCTATTCCACGGCGTACCGCACGCACGCCGAGTCGACCATCTATGACTCTGGCAGCGCATCTCCCTCCTCTTACCTATCTGTTCTTGCTGCCTCTATGCCTTCCACTGGCAGGCGTATTCCTCCTCCGTGTGTCAATGATCCCCATCCTACCACTCATGGAACAAAGGCAATTTCTCTCGAAAGACAACATTCGAGAGATCACAAGTTGTTGCAATTTTTACGGGTACGTCCCTTCTCTTATCTCGCGTCAGTGATCAAGTTACTAATCGCTGCTGTGCAGATGTCTTATGATCAAAAAGTTCTTGAGCTTGAAAGAGTAGTTGGATGGATGAGATCTCATTCGCTACGGATATGACCCCAGCTTACATGCATGATATTTGTTTGTATATTAGTTATGGATTGTAATGATCAAGGACATTCACTCTGCATTCAATTTTCGTTGTGGCGTCGTTTTCTTTTCCCAATACGCAACGTTGCTGAGTTTAAGAATTGCTCTTGAGTGATATACTAACGCGTTCTCCTTTTCAGTGATCCTCAGTCGTATGGCCCTCGAATACCTTCCGATCCTGAGTTCAGGCGTGCCTTTGTGTACAAGGATTCCAGACCGCCAGGTGAACATACGCTACTGGTGACTGAATGCCATACCCGTCGCACGACTTGGTTCGGATGCGCATGTCACGAGACAAACCCCTATACCACCATAGCATCTTCGTAACCTTCCAATACCCACCCACAGGTGACAGAAAAGCCTCCGTCATACTGAGAGATTTGATGCTGGTCTTTGCAAGCTGAATATAATCTAGGCTGCCCCTGAGAATACGGTCTGCATAAAAGTACGCCTCTTATCATAAACTTCACAACTAGAGCAAAAGACGGTTTATTCCAAAAAATTAAAATACATGAACTCGTTTATCGTCGCTGTAATGTTAGCCCAACAACAGTGCGTATGGTATACTCGTAGTATATCTCGGTTTGACTAGGTAGTCTTAATATAATCTTGTGCTCTATTGAGTGAGGAAGAGTGTCCTCGACACTTGAGCAGCAGATGAACGAAATGCGTGATGAGGTACTGGATCTCAGTCCCAGTACCATTAGCGAATAAATACATGGAGGTTTTGTTGCCTCCCGCTGTGAATTCGAGCCCGGAGATTATGCCCATTGGAAAAATAGAAATCATTTCGGCCAGCGAGTTTTGCGGCGCGCAAGGTCATCTCGATTCCGAATTTCCGATCACATCAATGGTCATCAGCGCCCGGCCACCCCCATTGGACGATCCGAGTTGGTCCATTGTGCCACGTCTGCACTCTGCGGCGAGCCAGATTGGACATTGTGGACCCACGAGTGCCAACAAAGCCCGCTCCATTCGACTGAATAATAGCATCGATGAACACCGGATACCTGGTAACAGGAACAGTTTCTAGCATGAGAATGAAAAAATGAAATTTAATTGACTCACCACTTTCCATAGATTTCCTCCGTCCGGTCTGTCGCATAGTCTACCCACGTCCAGCCCAATGCCCGGACCTCTGACCACCATTCCGGGTCAGACTCATCGCTCGTCATGATAACATGTGTGGCCTCGATCCCTTTTTGCGTGCGAAGTTCTTCTTGCACCTCGGATACCCTGCGCGCAATGATAGACAGGGAGGCAAAGCACTGATCCAAAGGAAGGCCATGACACTGATCGCGGAAGTCACCATGCCGTATGTGAACGGATATATACTATGAAAGTTGGTAAATCTGCGGATCAGCCTATACCCGAAAATTCCACTCACGGGAGGTACTGGTTCGTCGACTGGCACATTCATGGCACGCCGGGCGTGCGCATCGGCAAGCTTTTCCATGGTTACATTCCATCGCATGTGTTGGCCTACAAATCTCCATGCAGGAGAATAATCCATCTCCCATTCCCATGGACGTTGGGCGCCTATGAAGTAAAGAAAATCGAAGCATAGTAGCTGGTCGTCTGGGGGAAGTGAAACCTGATGCTGAGGAGAAGGATGATTCGGTAATCTCAGGCTTTCCGAGCGAGCCTGCGGAAACGCAAGTGTTGCAAGGGACCAAAACGAGGCGTGGTCGTCTATTATGTCAGGAGGTGTGAGCTTGACCCAATCTGGGGTTCGCGTCCACGAAATATCTGTGATGACCACGTAGTTAATTCACTGGTTAGAAATATTCGAAGTTGTCTTACCGAGCTTGAGGCGATCTATGATGGGACTTGCACGAGGACGGGGATCCTCCTTGTATCTTTCAACGCTTTCCCAGACGCTCCAACCACCAAGATCATCGAGAACCTGACTTTCCGAGTCCTTTACTTCGTGCCATTCAAGTACGGGGATGCCTATGGCTTGGCTAAGCCGAGGGACATCAAAAACTTCCCCAAAAGCAAATGGAGGTTCACTTGAGTCGATATGAGAAGAGAGGAATTTTGCAATGATGGGAATACGTTCTGTTAGGAGTGCCAGGTAGATTAAATTGCCCTAGTATTTGTGAGGAACGGGGAGAATGTTGGAAGTGGATCGTTGACTTACATAGGTCATCACGTCATTCGCTAACAAGTAGCTGTGATCAGTGGTGCAAGTGGCAGTTGGCTAGAATGGACGTACTCCATCCCGCTGAAGAAAACGATGTAATGTATTTTGTGTCGTTACGAAGGTTGTCTGAGACGATTATTGTGAGATACAGGTGATGTTTTCGCCGATTAACTGACCTCGAAAGCGTTGGGTAGGTGGACCTTGAAGATATGACGGCGAGTTGGAGGCGGCAGAATGTGAAGGCACATTCGGTGTGTCCAGATGGCTCGAGGGCTTGAGTAGGAGAAATCCAAAGCCAAGCAAGGATATACCTGCCAGAGCAGCGCATATCGTTCTGCGAGATAGTTTTCTTCCTTTAGTTGTTCGTGGTTTGGCACCCAACGTAGGAATAAATGGAGTCTCTGAGTCGTCGTATGTGTCCATGAGGGGGAAGGCTTGAGGGAGCTCAATTAGAATCTTTGTGTGGGGATGATGGTGAGTATTTACGCTATGTAAAACTCAGGGCAATGCCTGATGAGCCTCCAGTGAAAGATCCGGGTATCGTGCACGGTGACGCCACCTATTTGGTGTGAGGCAGTCGGGACCCGCCCGATGGCATCAGAAGGCACCACGTACGGGTTAGATACTATTTAGGCTCAAATCATTTTAAGAAGCGGAAAAACATCGGCGCAAGCACTTCAATTTCAAGGAACTGTGCAGGACCCATGTGATGCATTCCCAACTATCTATCTGGACAAGTTGGGGCGCCCTTCAAGGACCTGTGTCTCTCACATACCGTGCGAACATCTTCACAGCGCTGCGGTCAGAGGGGTTGGAGTACAAAATAAGCACTTACCTTACTACACAAGTCCCGAGCCTGGAAATAGAGCACGGCACTCCACTTTGAAGTGCGCTGCCATAAACTTCCGGTATATGCACTTCGACAAACCCACGTGCGAGGATGATAAGCAATGGAGAAGAATCGTCGATATAAATGGTAGAATACAACGATGATCTCCAGAAAAGAGCAACTTCCTGAAGTGAACCGCAAAGGATGCGTGTCAGGTGAGAATTTGAAACCGACCAGCTGTCCATGATCGCGTAGATGTCGGAGAATTGGTTCATAGAATCTCTTGGCGTTGTTGTTTACATATCTGTCGCGCATCTGCCTGAGCAATACTTTGACCAAATATTCTCGTCCACCTGTGCTCCAGTTTTAACCCTTCCTGTCCATCGCAGATTTAGCTCAATACTGGCTTCCGGTTGAAGGACTATAGGAGAGCTGAAATAGCTGGCTAAGACAAAGGTTGCTCCACAGACTGATATGTTGTTAACGATGAACAAGAATATCTCCTTCAGAAGTTCCAGTGGCAGTGATTGAATGTGATTTTCAAATAGCACGTGACTAGTGATTTGTTTGGCAAAACCTTTGGATCCAAACAACACTATATAGACTTTTTTACGTCCTCAAATACCTTATCTGTCAAGTACTAGCGACGACAGCCACAGGCCTAGGGCGCCATGTCCACCACATACCCCTTCACCGGGTATCGCCAAGTAGATTCATTTGGTCCCGATGAAGAATATTCATCAGACACCGAAGAATTCTACGTCACGCTTGATCTCGGTACTGTCGAGCCAACCCTACTTCCCAGCAGCTCAACCTACAGGCTTGTAGTAAGCATAAAACCTCATATATCATAGCCATCACTACAAGGCAAAAAAAGGGCTTGGATACGCCTACGCCATTCCTGCAGCTTTCTGGCTCCTTCTTCAGGGGTAGGCATGATACGCTCCTTGGTTCGGAGCTTTTGTTCAATGAGGGAAAAAGTACGTAAATGTTTTGTCCATCATCAAGTTAAATTGACATTTTCTGTCGATCAAAGATGATTCCGAAAGAAATACGCGAGCTTTGGCCCACGTCGGCGTCACTGAACGACGTATCCGATTCAAGGAGGTGCAGCTACGGCAGAAGGCCCCTGAACAATTGGAAGAGGCTCCTGCTGTCGGTGCGAACTCTTCTCACAATGGGGCACAAGCGGAAGCTGCTGGTCATTCACTCGGACGCATGATTGGGAGTGTTACAGAGCCCCGATCTCGAAAACGCAAGAAACGACGTGACAAGGGGAAGGGAAAGGAGAAGGAGACGTCCCCTCAGGACGAGGGGAGAGACGATGCGATGGATACCACTTAGTTTTGCCATAAGGTGATTCGCCCTTATCATCTTATCGTTCTGCACATGTCGCGTGTCAACCTTTAAGCGGTCGACTCTCCAGTTCCCTATGGACTGCAGCTTGAAAATTTGGTAGAAATATCCATACTTTAATTACAATGTACTTCGGATAATTAATTAGGCAAAGCAACCGGTGATGGTATCATAAGGAGAGCAGGAAGATGAGACACATATCATGCTCTAACACTTGCATCACCCTCTCGCATCTCTGAATAAAAAGGTCAGATCCAAAAGTATACTATACAACACCAGTGACGGTGTCATCACAATAGATGCGCAGCTCGCAATTCTGCCTCCACATGCTCCTGTTGTGTCGTGGCTGTGAGAAACGTTTGCTCACTCTCTTCAAGCGGTGTAATATTGAACGCCTGCTCGATATTTCTCCTCGTTGCGATGTCACGAGCAATATCCTCAGGTGATTGGGGTTCGTGTGCACTTGAGGCACGGATGGCAGATTCCCACTTCTTCACACGCCAGAAACCGACCAAAGAGGAAAGGAGCAAAAACCAACCTGCGAGACGGAGTAAGTAAACAAAAAAATGAAGACAGGAAACACGTACCGAGAGTCATCAAAAGAAATGATAGCCACTCTCGTGATGACATACTGAGAACAATGGTATTGGTATTGTCCTGAGGCATGGGAGCCAAGGATGAAGATGAAGGCGGGGCGGATAGCATGAGGACATCAGGAACGCCATTGCCATCAGCCGTGGGATGCATGGCATCTGCTGCAGAACGAGTGTAAAAGCCATATTGGATCAATGTTATCCCAAGGCCAGCTCTCGAGCCATACTTTGCGGCGTGTGTGGTGTGGAGGAGGTATGTGAGGAGGAAGCCGATGAACTGGAAGAAAAATGAGACGAAGAGGTTCGAAAGGAATGCGAGGATGGAGCCCGAGGGAAGATCGCCGACAATCATCCCAGCATCGCTATCCATTCCGGAAGGAGCATGTACGATAGTGTCCCAATACGGGGGTACAGCATCTGCTTGGGCTGTCGCATAAGACTTGAAAGATAATGAGGTGAGGTATATTAGAAAATGAGTAAGCATAGGCATACGGGTGGAGCATTGTTCTGCGTGTCCTCAGGGACCATGTAGATGCTGCCATCATCAGCTTGTATTGGCACTGAGACTGAGGAGGCGGGTTTGACGACAACATTTGAGAACACTCCATCATTCTGTATCCCTCCACCTCTCACCCCAGCAGGTGGTTCGTCGGTCGGTACGCGGACATAGTGAGTAGGTAAGATAGCCCCAACTGCCCTGCGCAAGAATGATGGTCGTGGTAATGTCGTTCCCAAAGGAGAGGTTGGTAATTCACCATTCGAATTGCCAATATCGTTGGGTAAAGCAGTCGCTAGAAGCTGTGGGGGAGAACCAGGGGGCGGACGGTCGTAATCGTAATTCCGCTCGAAGTCATAAATTGAAGGAATTGTCGTACTACACGGCATGCTTTTGGGGGGATCTGCGACGTAGGGAAGCGTCTCAGCACGCGGGTGATTAGATGGAGAGCGTTCAATGTCAATGTAATCCTCATCATCATCGCCGTCGGACTCAAAGGCGTCGTTGAGTTCACGATCAACATCTCGTGATGACTGCTGCGTTGGCAGCGGTGCGTAATGCGTAGACATGGCACGTCGCATACGAAGGATATGGCAGGCCTGCAGAGGTGCTACTATGTAAGCGAACCCCGCAGCTGCGGCGTTAAACCAAGTTCTCACGAGACTGTATGCTCTTCGATTGCAACTTTCTACATAGCCGGCATTGCCCTCGCATAGCCTCCTTGTTATTTGTTAACAGGGAACGTAATATCTTATGGTACCTTCATGCACGCATATGACACGATCTCTGTCCATGCCGTATGACCTTCTTCAATCGTTCAGAAACCGTGTTAACGTTGCTAAGTGATTAGTACAACCCCGAAGACTGCATCGGAGAACTTGGCCAAGGCCCAAAGATACATTATCCTCCCGTCGAGTTCAAATTGCGTACACCATCCTGTGCCATCTTTTTGTGCCCAACGTGAACGCCGCCATCTCTTTGCATACTGCCCATCACATCAAAATACAGCGCCAGACCCCCGCTCGCAGTTGACATCTCCTCCATCAATCCTCCTTGTCGACTACCGCTAGTGGTGCGGCCTTGTACATACCACCCTACAATGTCTACGTCATTGGTGGTCGTAATTTTACGTTGCATCTTGATCTCACCCAGCAAACCAAAGACACGAGAATTTGGGTTGGTTCATGATTAAAATTTCATCATATGTGAAGGACAACACATTGTCAAGGAGATGCTACACTACACGCCCAACTTATGTGTGGGAGATAGGGTAGCTGGCACAAAGGACAGAAACCAAATGTGGTGTATGGGGAAGCGCTGTCCCAAGAATGTGTTCGACCGTAAGTGTCGATGTGGTGACTCTAGTCGAGGTTACCACGTCTGTCGGTGCTGATGTCCGTAGGCTGTAGGGAGCGAAAGCGCGCGGAGAGCCTGTGGAGGCAGAATTCGGAGCGGCTAGCTCGGTGATAGACGGCTAAGGGATCGATGTGAACATGGCAGAACAGCACAGAATAGGCACGCACGAGGACGGCGAACTTCGACTTGAGAATGATGTCGATTAGGAGGAAATACGCTTACCGAGCGGTGGTTGAGGTCTCTGCCACTGATGAGTAATTGATGCGTTCAGGAATTCACTGGCCGCCGCCTGCACACCCTATTGGTAGCCGATCACCCCACGGAAGTTAGGACTCGTGCAAATGTCACTGGTGGAGGACGAGTCTAAAATTGCCGGTTTGAGTGAAGTCTGTGTCTGCGACCAGGTCTGGGCGCACACTAGTACTCAGCATGCGTGGTGGAGTTTGAAGTCGTCAGTGGCTAAGATTCGGGCATGATGTGATTACGCCGAGGCGACCTTAAATGAACGAGCACAATTAGATTATTACACAGTGAGGAATGGATGCACAGCGATCAGCTAGTGTATGATAACAAAATGTCCAAGTCATGCACAGAAAATATTCAACGATATGGCGCAACTTGCCTAAAACATGGGACGACACCAGAGGTGATCACTGACAGATCTACTGTAGATACCACCATCAGCAAAAATGAATGAGCCTGCAAAGGTAATACTGCTGCTGACTAGTCGACTCTCCATGGCTGCTGGTTCATCTTCATGTCAATGATGTACCAACAACGATGGCGAGCCAAGATCGAGGCAAATGATGACAAGCTATTTGGATAAAGTTCGGACCAGCTACAGTTGCGGACAAGCAAACACCACCAATTTTGGGCACCGCCAAAGATTGATTTTTCCTGTTGACACAAATAACCGGGAACCCATTTTTAGTGCAGAATCCACTCATAGGGGACCAAAGCAACTGATTTGCACGAGCAGATTTTTAAAAAACTGCCATACGAGGGTTTCGGAGGCCAAAAATTTAATGTACCCCAAAAATAATTCCTAAATTCACGAAAAATATGCCAATCACTTCCTTTTAATGTCCTATACATGATTCTGTCAAAATATCTACAGAATCTCAAGGCATTTCAGCGCTAAAATTTGGTAAGTATTGATGTAATTGCCTCCGGTATTCTCCAAAATGTCATGATTATTACTTTTTATGACTTACTTTTGATTACAAAAAGGTGAACTAAGTTTTACACAAATGATTCTGACCAAATTTTGGTGCAGAGGGGTACTTTGGATCACTCTTGGACCCCCAAAAGGGGTACACAACATTGCTCAAATTGCTCAAAAATTTGGCACACCAAAAATTTTGTGGGAAAAATATTGGAGCAGTGTTTTTAGACATATTTTCACTGCCTGAGTTTGGATCTGGCTTCAGTTTGACCTGAAAAAATCACTGGCAGGCCCTCAAGATCCTTTTTCACTTCATGCCTTGCTTCATCCAAATCATTTCATGATTTCAGACACCTTTGCTTCACCGCCACATGCTACATCGCTTCATGCTACATGCTACACCTGCTGCTTTACACTCGGCTCTCAACCTTCACAGGACAAGCAGCAAGGAGCCACATTCAACCAGTCATCTTCAGGACATCAATGTGATCATCAGCGCGATTCTCACAAGCGTTCACCATCTCTTGAGACTGGGGGCAACAGAAAAAGGGTGCAGCAGGATTTTCGGTCTGGCACAACTGGCAATGTCCTATCCACTTGTGCAGTGTGTCTTGGGTGCAACCCCCACAAAATCATTGAATGCAAGTTGCTCAAGACGTGGGACAACACCTTCGACACTATGCTCCCACATCAGCAAAATCCTCACAATGTGAGATGGGGGGTAATGTGGCCGAAGCTTTCTCGTGATTTTTCCATATAATCCGATCCCTTGACAACAGCGCTTCTCTTCTTTTCATTCTTTCCCCCCTCATCATCTTTCACTGTGGTGTCTCCCTTTGACACTGCACAAGTCTTAACTTGTTACAGTAACATGGCACGAGTCCCCCGCCAGCAGACCAGCCCTCTGCCGAACGCACGGCTATAGACGACACCGGAGCCTCACCAGCTCTATAGACGATAACAGAGCATCATTGGCTCTATGACGATAGATGACGACAGATGACGACAGATGACGATAGACGATAAGCGGCAACTGCCGGCTTAGATAAGCGGTCTGGACCGCACGTGATGATACATGACGACATAGGTCTAGAAGACCTATTAATGTTATCAAGATAGAAGGCATGCCTCGTGCTGCCTTGAGGACGATAGAAGGCAAGCCTCACGCTGCCTCATGGACAGATAGAAGATAGAAGGCAAGCATCATGTTGCCTTAGATAACGATAGAAGGATACCACGTGGATCCTATCTCTGATGGAAGCGTACCGCATGGACGCTATCTACGATAGAAGCCCGCCTCATGGACGCTATCTCTGACTCATGTAGATAAGCAGATTAGAACCCAGCTTTAGGCTGAGCTTAGATACGAAGAGTAGCCTTATATAAGGTCGAAGATTACAAGTAGACGTTCCTTACTTTAATCTTACTAGGTTTACCCTTGAACTCCTTGTCCCACTAAAGCTACCTGCTCGACATCGACTCGTACCTTCAGTGACGCCTCTCACTGTCTGTAAACCCTGCTATCATCTCAGCGTAACCCCTCGTTAACCACCACGAGCTACGTTCGAGTACGCAACCTTTGCTTGTCTGTAAAGGCCGACAACTCTCAGCACTCGGTACCACTGTCGTGGTTGTCGCTGTTAGATTATCCTAGTCGCACACGACCGTTTGTCGTAACATAACTCCTGAGGCTGAAGCCTTAATTTGTGGATTTTTGGAACTCTGGCAAAAGATGGATGCAGAAGGCAAATGTGCGCCGGATTTACTGATTGAGAAGGAGAAATGGTGCAGGAGATGGAACAGAATTTTGATATGTTGGATCCGCTTTGATTTTTGGGTGTCCACACTAATTTCTGAAGGTATGAAGGTCGAAATTTCAGTAATCATGAAAACTGTGTTGGATAGGGGCGTCACACTTGTGCTATCTGCGGAGGAGATCACCAAGGGCAAAGAGCTGACTAAGCTCCATGATCACTTTGTGGAACAGCTTCAATTTGTCAAGGATGCAGCCACTCGTCAGGCCGTTACTCAAAATGCACCAGTGGATGTTTCGATGGACAGTGAGGGCAATGAAGAAGATGCAGACGGAGAATCCGAAGTTCTGATGAAGCGGCCGATGTGGGTCTGCAAGTCAAAGCAACCTGCGCCGAAGGTAAGTCCGAAATTTTTGCATTTTGACTTATGCTAAATCTTTCAGGATGATGAATCCGACGATGGGATAGTTGTTCATGATCCTCCCTGCAAACGCTGCAACAAGCGCAATGCGGAGTGCGTCGGACCCAAAGGTCTCAGATGTATGGAGTGCTGCAATGCTAAACAGGCGTGCTCCTATTCTCGCTCTGGTGGTAGGTCCTTCTCTTCACATTTTCCGATGTTTTGATGTTTTCTACTTAGCGCGCACCAAAGGCAAAGTGTCTGCACGTCGGCCGACAGCGGCTTCTAAGGGTCAGATCGCGTCTTCATGCAGATCCGAACCTCTGATTATGATTTCCGAAGGTGAGGACATGCCTTCCGCCTCACACATTTCCAAGGCGAAACCGGTGGCGATGCTGCTGACTTGGAAGAGGAAGTTGGTGGATGTAGAGGAAGAGGATTTCGCACTTGTGGACTCGGGTTTGTGCGGAGAGGACTTGGTTATGGCGGGTAAGCTTCGGAGTGTCTATGCGAAGTTTCGCACTATCCAGGGGCTGATGTCCGAACTTGCGAATGAGCTGGACATGATGTGGGCGCATGTCAACAAGAAGGCGCATTACTGAATACTCTTGTTTTTCAACATCTTTCTGCACTCTGTACCACCACCTAGCATTTCCTTTGACTGTACAATGTATCCAATGCATTTCCGAATGTCAAAGTGTGATGTCTGATGACTTATTCCGATGTCTGAAGATCAAAGTGTTGGGTCTGCTGGTCAAAGTGTTGGGTCTGATGTGATGTCCGAAATTTCTGATTTTGTCCTGTGTCCCTTGTGTCCCTTGTGTCCATGTCTCGTGTCTCGATGCTAGGTCATCCCCCACTAGGGTGTCTAATAAAAAACAATGAAAAAAATAATTGTAAGTGCGAAATGAAATTTCGGATATCATAGTCAAGGCAATACTAGGGGCGCAGATTACCATCTGACTTGACTTCATTGTACAACTTTTGACTTTCTTTCTTCGGGTTTGCGGGTTTTCGGGTTTCTAGATAAATATAAGGTCATGTGTGCGGGGTGCGGTTTGAAGATGAAAAGCTACATAAATAGGGGTTATTAGCACATTTTTCGGGTCTGAAATGTCTGTGTACTATTAGTGTTTTTGTAAGTGTGGATATATGAGAATAGTGGTTTTCATGTTATGAGATACGAAACACTGGTCGAAACCTGGGGTAAAACCTGCTATACTTGTATGAACATATGTGTGCTTTTTCGGACATTGTATAACCTGAAATTTTGGGTTTCGGACTATAGCTTTTTCCTAAGGTAACAACATTGTCGGCTTTCATACTGATAAAATGCGATCTGGGAATGTGATGGACAGGGGTATTGAAAGTGTCGGTAAACTGGATGATCGATTCGGATATTTCAGGTCTGATGTGATGGGTGACAGGAGAGGAGGATGAAACTATGATGGGAAACTGCGGGTGATAGGGGTATATCTTTGGGGTAATGGGAACATATGGTTTGGGTGTTTCGGATGTTAATGTGCGGACTTTCGGACATGAATTTTTGGACTGATACCTATACCAAAGAACATAACCAGTGAGCGATATAATGGAGAATGCTGCGGGAATGAGATTGTCAGTGCTTTCCAAAGAATGTGAAATGAGTTTGTGATCTAAAACTACGATGTCGATATCTGATATTTTGGAGAAATCGTCGGCCGATATTTCAGGTATCTCTGGTACGTCATCTCCTAGGGGCTTTAGCTCTGAACCTGATACATCTGATGTTAGTGTTTCCATTTCAATAACTTCTACCAATAATTCCAAATGTTCTGTCGATAACTGAACTGGTTTGCAAACCAGGTCCAATATTTTCGGGTTTTCGGGTTTTCGGATCTATCGGGTCTGTCAGGTCCACATTTTTCGGGTCGGGTGTACGGTCCTACATTCTGTTCTGGGTAGTATGACAAAATTTCGTTAGCAAAATTCAACCAAGATGTTCCTACTGATTCTGGGTAATCTGCCCATAGTTCCTTGTCATCGGATTGGTTATACCTGATAGCATACTGAATGACCTGAATGTCCGATAACTTGTTCTCTTGTCCTAGTCGGTCTACAGATTGCAAGAATGCAAAAATTGCATATGCATCTCTGGTAAACCTGGGGGCTGACATGTCAGTGCTGAATGGCATACCCAGGGCATCGCGTGAGATGTGGATAGTGCGGGAAAATATGTCGGGTCCGAAATGCAGGTTTGTCAGGAAGTCCTAAAAATTGAAATCACAAAAATAAAATAAAAATAAAAGAAACCCCTCACGGTGGGCTCCAGTTGTAGAGATACGGGCACTACACGAAGTAAGTAACCAGCAATATAAAAATGTGTTGTGGTCGTGCACAGCCTAGTCTGCTATACTTGCAAGACAAGTGTGTTCGACCCGAGGGGTTTGCTGTATGGTATTAGAATAATTAGTTATATGAAAAGGAAGATAGTCCGAAGTGCGGGAAACCGAGTCTGATGTCAAAAACGTCAGGTCCGATGTTTTTTGGTTTTGGGTTAGCAGGTTTGCGTCGGGTTGCATCGGGTTTGCATTGGGAATATAGTGAATGTTGGGGATAGCGAATGTCAGATGTTTCAGAGTGTTTTGGATAAAGAATGGATGATATTGCGGAATTCAGCTAAGAACTACTAAATATCGGATGACCTCCTCCTACTCGGAGGTAGAAAGGTAAGTAATAGGTAGGAGGTATGCGAAATATATAGTGTCTATGTAGAATTTCGGAGTGCTATAGGCAAAAGTAGTAGCACTGATTTTCAGGTCTGATGTCCTATGTAATAAGACACAATGTACTGTGGACATGTAATAACGCATTCTACAATGTTAGCGATGTGAAAAAAAGTAACTGCGCACCTAGTGGGGATAGATACAACTGGACAGGACATAGGGAGGACAAGTGCATGGGAAAATATTGGGTCTGATGCGGCTGAAACGTCGGGTCCATCGGACTAGCATCAGGTTCATTGGACTAGCATCGGGTTTAGTGGATAAACATCAGATTGAGCAGGTAAGTGTCAGATAACATTGGGAAGTGGTTCGAGTGCAATGGGTGTTTGACATGCATTGGGAATTAGCTGAATACATGCTCAGCGCGAGGCTGAGTGCTACAATGACCTACAACATAAAGATATCAGTTTGGAGCCTATAGCACCACTGAGTTGTAAACCTACAATGTGTCTCAACAAATGATGTGCAGTGTGGTGCAGAGATAGACTGCTTGAAGGATGCAAGTGATGTACTGGTGTGAATGTCATGGAGAACAACTGCACCTCAACCAGAGCCTGTGGCCTGGGGTGCAGTGGCACATAGGATGACTTCTTGCAGAATCATTTCAGCGATGCCTCAATTTGCATCAATGTTATTCGAAAGGATGTGTTAGTAGTAGATTACCTTGTTTACCAAGGTCACTCACAGCTTGTAATTGTGGCTGAAGGATAAAGTTATGCATCTGTGAGAAGTCCTGGCCAACTGTTTCTCATATAAAATATCTCCACAGAGGAATGTACTACAACCTCATATTTCTCCTGCAATGATCTAGGGACTGTGAGATCCTCTGTCTCTATGGTGTAATTCATCTTTGCAACCCTCTGAAAATGTCCCAGAGCCAGCCTCTGCCATAGCACGCACAAATGCTGAATGAGCTGTGGGTTCCTTACCACTGATAATCTCTGCATCTATTGACATCTGATGGATATCATCATTGTCTGTGGATCTGCATCAGTGTGTGCCATATGCTGTGTTGCTTTGGAAGTCACATTGGAGTCTTCTGCTCATCTCAGACTGTCATCTTGCTTGTAGATGTTGTTGAAGTCAAAGTTGTTGGTGTGAATTGCTGCTGGTCACTGCAAGGTGGCCATTCTCACTGCTTCCTTGACGATTCCCTCCAGCACCGGTGTGATCATGTCCACCATCTTTGTTTCCAGCCGCTCTTCCATGCCGGCTATCAACCTCTCCTCCAGCTTGCATCTGATGCAGTGTAGCACTCGAGCTTGCGCTAGGCTCGTATTCTGCTATTTTCTAATGCATGTCAAACACCTGTCGCACACAAATCACTTCCTGATGTTATCCGACACTTACTCGCTCAATCCGATGTTTATCTGCTAAACCCAATGCTAATCCAACAAAACCTAATGCTAACTCGATGAAAATGTCCTCCCTATGTCCTGTTCTGTTGTATCTATCCCCACTAGGTGTGCAGTTATTCATTTTCATGTCGCTAACATTGTAGAACACGTTATCACATGTCAGCAGTACTGCATGTCTTATTACATAGGACATCGGACCCGAAAATTATCACTACTACTTTTGCCTATAGCACTCCAAAATTCTACATAGATACTATATATTTTGCATACCTCCTACCTATTACTTTGCCTTTCTACCTCTAAGTAGGAGGAGGTCATCTGATATTAGTAGTTCTTAGCTGAATTCCACAAATATCATCCTTTCTTTATCTGAAACACTCTGAAACATCCAACATTTGCTATGTTCTTGACACAAACCCAACACAAACCCAACACAATCCGACGCAACCCACTAACTGAAAACCTGAAAACATCGGACCTGACGTTTTGACATCAGACTCATAATTATACCTTTGGACTTTGTTTCCTGTGCTTTGGACTATCTTCCTTTTTGTATAACTAATTATTCTAATACCATACAGCGAACCCCTCAGGTTGAATGCACTTGTCTCACAAGTATAGCAGACTAGGCTGTACAAGACCACAACATTTATATTTGGCTGAGAGCTTACTATGTGTTCCCTGCTCAGCCATGCACATCAGCAACTGCCAGTTGGTGTTAGCTTGAAGGAATTGAGGCAGTAGATCCTCTCCCCCCCCTGCCAGGGTGTCTGGACTAAGACTGTATATGCGGTTCTCCATCATCCTGCTGTGGCCAGCTTGAAGGGCCTCCACAGTATCTTCATCATCCTCCTCCAACAGCTCCTCTGCAAACCGACCTAGCTTGCATTTGAAAGCAGTGCTGATATAACACCACGAGTTGATGCCAAGATGGAAGCTGAGTTTGTCTATACTTTCCCTGGCCATGGTGGCAGACAGCTGGTCAGTGGTGAATAACTTGTGGTTATTCATGAAGATCTGTGTCTGATATAGCTCTTTGATTGATGGCTTATCTGGGTAGCAGATATGGGTAGCAACTTTGGTGAAGGGCCTGGTGAGAGTGAGGTCTTGGATCATGATGTCAGCCATGACTCCATCTATCGAGTGAGGAATGATCTTGTCTGAATCAGACAGTGCAGTGCCCTTATAATATGTTCTAAGCATGGTAAGGTTCTTTCCCAGCATGACCTCCAGAGTGTGGAGTATCATGAAATGCTTTGTTGGACAGGGAATCATGTTGTTTGCTGTCTTGATCAATTTTGTCATCCATACCAATGTGAGAATGGAGTGTATCTTCACTTGTAGTGTCACTCCCCTGGATGAGTGCAAGTTCCAACTCTGCCAGATCCTCTGCAAGGCTCAGGGAGATCGGAATCTCATACTTGTCACCTCTGTTTGTCCTCAGCAGCATGGCAAGGAGACCAATGGTGACATGCTCATATGACTTCATCGTTGTGGCTTTCTGGTGACATTGAAGAGGTGAGTTGTTGATTCTGCTTTGGATTGGGTCGGTTTAGTGTACACATATGATAAAAATGAGCAACTCACTCTTTTGCTAGATTGGAAGAGTTGAGTCGCTGCAGGATCACCTCATCTGTGGTGTCCAGCAGGACCAGGGCGCTCTCTAAATAAGCCTCCACTGCTGTTGCAAGGTTGGGCATCAGCGAGTTGTTCACCTTCAGTATCTCTATGAGCCTCCTCAGAGTCGCAACATCATGACCGGCCACATGTTTATGTCACTTGGTCATCAGCAGCCATGGGCTCACCATCTGCTTCTCTTGCGGTACTTGCTCCACTCTGATTACCTCCGCCATCTCCCATCACATCACATCTATGAGGTCCTGATGGTTCGACTGCGGCTCCTTTTTGTCAGCCACCCTCCAGAACATCTTACAGTCTGACCTGTTTAGCTGTTGCATCTTACAGAGAGACCACTGTTTTGGCAAGGGAATAGTGAGGTGGCTAGTTCTATAGTGCGTCTGCATTTATTTTTTCGACCCACACACGAATTCACATGAATGGCAAGTGATTCCTTGGTGCATCTTCAGACCCTTATAGACAGAGTGACCTTTGCCTCCTGTAACAGTGGTGGGAAGAGCTGCCTGTATCTCCATCATGGCGACAGCTTGAGAGAGCAGATCTTCTTTGAGTGTTGCTCTGTGGGCTAAATGGACTTTGACTATATGAGTCGAGATGTGATTGAGGGGGACGGCAATCTCACATATTTCGCAGCACAGGATATGTAGGTCTGAATTGACCACAATGTTGATGGTATTAAGGTAAGTGTGATGTAGCACTCTGTTCTTTGCTGCTGTTGCTGCTGGTCCAGATGTCTCTTTCTGAGTGAGAGTGGTCTGTAGTTGTTGTTGTCAGTGAGTTAGTATACATATATGCTGAGTGAGGGACTTACTAGATTGTCTTGCTAAGAGTTTGCATGACTTGCTGCTCTGGAAAAATCCTAGCAATTTGCTGGTAGCCGATGCATGATCAAGATTGAATTAAATATGCTTGCCTTGTGATGCTCTGATTGAGCTAGTTCATTGACATTCATGAATTGTTAGTATGAAGATGGCTGCATGCAATGTTGATCTGTTAGCATGTGTGTGTCTGAGCAATGCTGGTTTGGATAGCTCCCCTGGTGGGTTTGATACTCGGATGGTTCTGCTATGATGGATGTTCAATTCATGTCCAGAGGAGGCATGTGTGATGAGACTAAGGGACTTGCTAGGCTCAGTTGATAATCTATGGACTCTTTGTCATTGTTATCATTGGTCTGATCATGATTGATCAGCATGGAGGCATGCTCATTTTGTAAAGAGATGATACTTGCCTGATAAAGTTGAGACTCTACTGGCCAGATAATAGTGGATGCTTGATTTAGATTGATGGACTACAGATGTGGTAGTTAGTTAGTGTGTGTCATCATGATGGATGGCTCTTGCCTGATTTCTCATTGCTGAGGACTCAGTGCTTTTGCTGGTCTGGTCATCCTCTGTCAGTGTGCGTGTATGCTGATTTGAGCAACTTTACCTTTGCTGATGCATTTAGTTGACTGGTGTCCACTGCAGAGGACTTGCTACTTTTTCTGGTCTGGTCATCCTCTGTCAGTGTGCATGTATATTGATTTGAGTGACTTTACCTTTGCTGATACACTTGGTTGACTGACATCTACTGTAGAGGACTTGCTGCTTTTCTTTGTAATCATTAACTGTCAGCCATGCATGCATGCTGATTTGAGGGATTTACCTATCCTGACATGTTGGTCTGGTTGCCCCTTGTTAGCATATGCCTGCACTAACTTGATGGATCTCGAGTAACTCACCTTTTGTAATGTACTGGTCTGATTGTTTTTAATCAGCATATGTATACACTGGTTAGATGAGCATTGAGTGTCTTTACCTTGCCAGATGTGCTGGACTGATTAGCATCTTTTGAGGACTCGATCTGATCATGCTCTGTGAATATATGTGTTTGCTAATTTGAAGCACTTTACTTCTTCTTGTCCGATCCAGTGAGACTTGACTTTGGTCATGTGTCTTTTCAAAGTCTCAGAAGTGCTGAATGCTAATTTGAGATCTGTAGCAACACATTTTTCATCAGAGCACCAGCATTCAAATAAACCATCTGTGTTCTTATGGGCAGTGATGGTCTGACTGGTGGCTCTATAGTAGAATTTCTCAGTGTTAGAGGTGCATGACTTTCTATGGGTGCTGAAATCCTTTCTATTGAAAACCTGAGAGCAGGTGGGACAGAGGGGCATGCTGACGACAAGGATGATGGTGGTAGAAGTGGTGGCGGGCAATACCCACCAAAGCACCACCACAGCCAAATCCACACTGGCAGCAGAAAAAATCAAGACAATAGGTTTGCTCATCCTAAGGAACATATACTGATGTCAATACCCTCCTCTGAACACTCCTCTCAGATATCAGACGGGCAGGACATATAGCTGCTTGCACTGCAAAGGAGGAAGATGTCAGGCATGCAGTCTTGGCCCAGCTGCTGGAACCCTGTGATTGAGAATGCTTGGAGAGCTTGTTTACATTTACATACAAAGGGAAGGAACTCTAGCTGGCATTTGCAATACCATAATGTTTATACTAAATGGCTTCGATCCAAATGCACCTTGTTACGACTTCAGCCTGAGTGATTAGAGATGCGCCATTTGCTCAACCATCATTTCTTGTCTCACTCGCTAGATGCTCTCGCTTGTTTGGTCTTCAGTGAGAACCACTGTTTGTGACTAGGTAGTAGTGTCAAATTTCATGATCTCAGATCCCCCATACTCATTGCTTCTCCAGCCTTCATCAAGTATACCAGTTCATATAATATTTGTCTATTCACAATGCAGTATGGGAGCTACCCTGATGTTATCTATAGTGCACTACTTAATCAAGAAAACATGATGTCCAACATCTGAATATCATGATCAGCCAGAATCAACTGTCCGTCTTGCGCTCCATGAGGTCTCCAAAGACGGTCTCCTCAATATATGTTTGAGCTTATCAATGGCAAGGGCTATGAAGTTCCAAACAGTATTGTGCAGGGCGAGATCCTTGTACGGGTGCTGTATGATTTGCATGAATGATGCGACAGTAGCCTCTGGATTCAAGAGATGACCGATGATTATCGCAGGCGAGGGCTGAGTCACAGACAAGGATGTGCAGAGAGCATAAAGAACTCTGATTGACTCCAGCAGAACAGCCATCCCAATATCCTACCCTTTGACATAATTTGCCAGGACATTGACAGGGTCTATTCTGAATCTCGTAGGATCTGTGAACCCAGCACCTCCTGCTACCCGCACACATAGAGCTTGCTCGAGAAGACATGGTTTTGAGGAATCAGGAATGGACTGCTTATAAATGAGGATGAGCCTAGTGAGACTGAGGTGCAACTCCAGGAGGTAGATCAGACATCTGGCATCGCCATAGCATCATGAAGTGTAGAGGGTGCCGAGGATATATGGGGCAACTGCTATTGATGATACAAGTGGGTTGATAGTGTAGGCAGAGGGTGCACCGCAGGTATGACATATATTTATCGCTTGCAACACCCAGCAACAGAATACTGAGTTCCATCGGGCTGCAATGATAGTGATGGATGAGTGATATAATGAGTAAAAGATGAAACTTGCACATTTAGTGGATCACTGAGGGCCTGGGGTGGCTTTTCACATATAATGGTCCGTAAAGGAGTTGTTAGCACACAAAAAATGAACATTTGCAGGGATTGCATACATGGGCCTGAGCAAGGATGTGACACACCATGTACCACTCCTTGTAATTACACACATGTTCATCATACGCAGTGTTGATCTCAAACTCTTTGCGCAACAAGCTTGTCCATACGTGCCTCCAGTTGTTTGACACAGTGTTTGGACGCATCAAGAGCACCAGATGACTGTTAAAGCTCAGTGTCCTCAGCACGCAGCCAGGCAACTTCAGCTTCTAGTGTGTATGCTTTGGTGGCTTTGACAGCTTGGTCCTATGCACATGTGAATCTGTGGAGAGGTAGAGAAGATGGGTGAGATAACCTGATTATAGTGACAGGGACGTCTATGGGGGCATGGATAGCGGAACATATCTAAGTTGGGAACAACGACAAGAGCAGGAGTGCCTTGCCACCTATTGATGATAGTCTCAAGGAAAGTCACAATTTGGACTGTCTTACCCTGTGTAGAGTTCATGTGAGTAAAGACAAATGATGTTTGCTGATAGGCGTACCAGGCCCATCTCATCAGCAAGGATACAGGGTTGCAAGTTCCACCAATTGTCACAGAGCCAGTCAAAGCCATTCATCTGAAAGATCGTTAGCATGCCGGCTGGATCAAGAAACACTAAGTAGTAAACCTGGAATGGCATAAGTTGGAGTTAGCTGTTCTGACTGAGCTTGGGTTGATGTTTCTGGCAAAGGGCATGCTGTGTGTATCCATCCTTCACTCTGCTCTCCAGCTTCTTGATGTCCTTGTCTGATTTTCAAATGAAAATGTTCTGCAAGTCTATAAAGTGTTGGAAAGCTGCCTCAAATGCTAAGTAACCAGGCTCCTCAGAATGAGGGGGAGAATCCCAGGTTGCTATTTCGCCACTTGAGTTACACAGCGATAAATGAGAAGAAATATTCACCTTCATCATAGCCCAGATCACCCCATTTGATAAATACCCATGCAACATACTTGATGTCCTTGATGTCCAGCTCCGACTTATCAACAGTGTGCAAGAAAACATCTACATTCTCCATACAATCATCACTAGGTTGTTCACCTTTCAACTGCATTTTCACCAGCTGATCCTGGAGCTCCAGAGGCAATTCCAATTCCTCATTGCTCTCCACAACTGATTTCTGTTTACCTTTCTTTCTATGCCCCGACCGGTGTAGAACTTGGAGTCCTTGTAGCCTCGTAGAGGCTATTTTTGCAGTGTCCCTCAGGTCCTCACGCAGTGTGCGCTATCACTAACATGGCATGCATCTTTTCCATTGTCAGCTGACGGCTGCGGCTCACATGCACACATTGGCTCATGTCCGCTTTTCTTCGGCTCCGTTGCACATCCTTCCTCCGTTCTATCCATGTCCTCCACTTGTCCATTGGTGCATATTTTATCTTGTTTGCATTAGACTAACTATATTTCCGAAGCTATATTGCTTATATTTAGGCATATGCACGGGTGACGGGTGTGGGTCTGACCTTGCACCACCCGTACCCTCACCCATACCCTTGGCTCGGGTTGACACATGAAATGATGTTACTTCAGTCAATGTCAAGTGTTTGTTCAGTTGCAGTTGCCTCTTACTATCTCATGTTCATTCTCACCTCACTGTTTGTTCTCGCCTCACTGTGCAGTCGACTCGTGCACTATTGTGCCTTCACTACTGGAGCCAGCTCAACCTCGAACCCCACCATGATCATTATCTATCAGCGCCCTACACTACCTCAATTTATTGGCCCGTAGTTTCATCTCAACACTATTTAGGTACATCACACATGTAGACTCAACTCTGGATGGGGGACTGATATGTTCTTTTTCTTCAGCTTCATCCTTCATGACCGTAACATTACTGTTGCACTTCTCATTGTTGGTGAGGCCATCTGAATTCCTTTTCTTGTATGTGTTGGCTCATTAGCAACACCCATGTGAGACTAAGGACATAATCTGTCTTATACCATCACCTCTCTCACCTCTCCAGCCCAGGTCACCCTCATTCCTGCCCTTGGTCATGACCGGCCGCAACAACCTCAGCCATCCACTCCTGATCCATTCCAGGTCCCGCAAGTTCCTTCTCACTCTCAGACACCCACTCCTGATACTGGACACTTTGGAGTCAGGGACCCTAGGATTAGTAGGTTGATTGCTGGTGGTGAGCTGTTCTTTTCTTTGTCTTTAAATTCACTTAAGAATACAACTTTGATCCATAAATATACTTGTTCCTTCGTTATGCTGGACTCACAGCATCCACTCCCTGCACCCACCTTGGCAAACCACACACCTACTCCTTTCCCTGGGCCGCAACCACTGGCCAACCTTTCACTCGCCAGCACCAACCAACTCCTTCCTCACATCACCTTGTATGTATGCGGCCCATCTCCATCATACTCTCTAATGCATGGGATGCCATCAGTGTTCCCAATGCCCACTTACCCTTCGCAAGATCTCCTCATCTTCTTCCCTCCTCCTACTCTCATCTGTTGTCTGCACTCATCTGAGCCATGTCAGCAGTTGCTGACATGCACTGGGCATTTGCGCATGGTGTTCGTGGTGTTGGGAATGGTGTGGTGGAGCTCCGGCCCATTGTCTGCAAGCTTGGTCGAACCCGGTTTGAACGCGAACCTTTGTATCCTGCCATATGTCATTGTGTACCCACAGGGTATACCCATGATGGGTTGTACCCATGGTGCATTACCCTTGTACCCACAACAAAACCCAGACCCTCAGCTCGGGTGCGGGTATTCCTCAGAGTGCGGGTGTGGGTTAGAGTGCTGACACCCCAGGGTTTACCCATGTGGATCCCTACTTATATTCACGTTACTTGCGTTATGGACCCTTGTTACATATTACCGCTACCTACTCGGCTCCAAACAGTGCTTCAGTGCACTATCATATATACTTAGAGCCCGTTCAGCAACCGATGTTTGAACAAAATTTATGTTTATGTACAGATTGCGTTGGAGTGGCATGGAAGCCGTTTGTGGCGGAGTTTCAATGAACCCTACCTCCCAATCATGCCTTGCAGGAGCGAAAGATCTTATCAGTGAATGCAGATCATCTCAGCTGTAGCTGCCATCATCCTCTACACTCAGTTTCAACTCTTCATAATGACTCAGAGGGGCAAAAGTAAACCCAAAGCCCAGTGGTGTGAGGAGGAGGTCAATGCATTCCTGGTCTATCTTCAATTGCAGGTGTCAAAGATTGCTGGGACAACTTTCAAAGATGAGACCTTCAATGAGGCAGCAAAGAAACTTGTGGGACTTCAGAAGCAAGGCCCAGACAAGGACATGGTACAGTGTAAGAGGAAATGGCAAGCAGTACGTTTCTGTATCCTACTCCCTAGCTGCATCGCTAACTTATTATTAATACTCCTATAGTTGAAACAAATCTACAATGCCATCGAGAGATATCACAACAATTGATTGGGCTGTCATTAGGACAATGTTAATGGTGCCAATATTCAGGGGGAAGCGGCAGAACTCCAGTGGAACCAATTGATTACCACTAACAATTCCAACAAGGTACATTTGTGTTTATGATTCTGTCTACTAGTCACTTCTTATTTTCAGGTAATGAAACCTTTCAAAAACAATGGATGGAGACACTGGCAAAAGATGTCAGATATTCTCCCAAACAGGAGTGGTGCTCAGGGGGCAGCCGCCTACAATCCAGCTTCCTTGGCTGCAGGGGCATCAGCAGCTATTCCTGTCAATGCTGAGGCCGGTGGATCCTCCTTATCTGTACAAGCATCGGATGGTCCTATCACTGAGGCCAGTGGATCTGGACTTGAAGTCGCTGCTGTGCCACAAGCTGGATGGGACCAGATCAAGTCAGCCCTCCCATCCATCACTCCTGGAGTTGCTAGAAGTTCTATGAATGTCCCTCCTCCCTCCTCTTCTATTGCGCCCTCCAGTATGGGCAAATGCTTGCATTCCAACATAATTTTGTCCCCCAGCACCGCCCAAACTACAACCTCACTTGTAGATTCATCCCACGCCTCCAATGTCAACAAAAAGCCAAAGTTGTCGACACACGGTAAAAGTCAAGCTGGCCGCAGTCACAAAGGCTCTAGGGCTGCCAAAGATGCTGCCAGCACTGCCATCTTCATGAACCTGCAAGGTTCCATCAACAGCCTGACAGACAGCCTTCGCAAATCAGCATCCAACACTGACCAAAATGAAACTGGGGTGTTGGATGAAAGGCTAGAGGCTGTGCTTGCCATGCAGGAGAAGGAACTGATTTCAGAAGATGAGTCCGTTACCCTCATAAACATGTTCACAAGGAGCCCAGCAGTATGCTCCATCTACTTGGCTGCCAAGCCTGAAAGACGGATCCCCTACTTGCGATCTGTTCTTGACCAGGCTGCCAGGGGGGAATTTGGTGTGTTTTAAACGTTGTCATTGTCATGTTTTACTTTTTGTCGCACTCATTGCTGTATGTTCTCATTTGTTTGCATCATGTTACATGAACCTCACTTGTTGATATGCAGCACATTTTCATTTGTAGCGCTATGTACACTACAATGTTGTCATACTCCTAAGCATCACTTTCATTATCATCCTCACTCCCATAATATTGGTCAATGTCCTCGATGTCCTCTGGATCTTCATCAATATCTAATGAGTGAGTGATGTCTACCAAATTGCGCTCATGTAGGATGTTCTGGTAGTCCTCCCACATCTCTGCGGCCATGCGATCGTGAAACACATTCACATTTACATCATCGTCAACGATTGGATCAGTATCATCAGGACCACCTTGAGCAGGTTGGCCCTGATGGGTAGGGTTGTCATTGAATATAGCCCTGTGAGGGAGCGGCTCTTCGTCTGGGTCGTGAATGTGTATGTAATTGTGCAGAGCACACAGTGCCGCAGGAATGCGAGCCTGGACGGCTATCTTATACTCTGGCGACACTAAGAGAATGCGAAAGTGCCGCTTCATGATGCCGAAAATATGTTCAATAACATTACAAGCAGACACATGACGAAGGTTGAACAACTCTTCCTTGTTAACCAATCTAAAATGAGTATTGTTAGTTGAGATACACTGCAGAGATTAAAAGTCTTACCTGACGCTAGCACGACCCCACTCTGCTAGTTGGTACTGAACACTGCAGTGAGGAAACCAAGGTCTGCAAGAAGGTACTTTCCAGGCAGAACAACCAAGCCATCATGGTGGGCTACATCCCAAAGCCGAGCATCTGTTGCTGACTCCTCCCATCCAGTCAGTGCAAAGGTAAATTGAAGATCGAGGTCACAAGCAAAGAGGCAGTTTTGAGATACCAAACCTTTGTGGTTGTAGTATAGGTGGCAACTGGCTGAGGGAGGAAATGTGTGAATATGACTCCCGTCGATTGCGCCAATAACATCACGAAAGTATGGCCAACATTTTGGGTTATCGCGAATTGCACTCAAGACTGGTGCATTGGCAGGAGCGGGGAGGTGGACATATTCTGTGTAAAAAGGGTGGGATGTGAAGATGTCTAGCATTTTGCGAAAATACCTATGAGAGTATCAGTACCAGCGTGAGTGTGAGTGTGAAATATAGATCAAAATACAAACTTAGAGATGGTAGCATTTGAATGCTGGAATCGTTCTGTGACGTGTCTGACAGTTAATCCTGTCACACACATATAAAGAAATATGGATAGCTGTTTTTCAAGTGAGACATAACATGAATCACAGTGACCAAGGGTGCGAAGGTCCTCTATCAATTTCTCGAAGACCTCAATATTGACGCCAAGCTCGCAATGAATGTGATCGGGATGGCCAAGGATTAGTTCAATCACCCACTCTTGCCCTGTGAGGGCTGATGTGTGATAGGGCTCAGGTTCATCAGTGTCCTGCATGAAGACATGCACTGCGGCCAGCAGGAGGCTGAGGATGAGCACAACATAATGAATGATACGATGCCGAAGCTCAGCACAGTGAGGCCGGGGGGGACGATTTTGTTCCAATATTGGACGAACAAGCAGGACTATGAGTGGTCGTTGTAGGTTAAAGCGGTTATGAATAGGCTCATCTGCATCCATAGCTATTTAGATTATCGTCATAAATGTTATCAATGTTATCAATGTTATCGGCCGCTCACTCACTATTCAGACTGAGCTTGAATTTCGGTAGCGTGTGCCGACCGATAATGTTTGATTTTGCGAATTTTTTGTTCAAACATCGGTTGCTGAACAGGCTCTTAGTATTTGAGAATTTACCAGACCCCCGCTCGCAGTTGACATCTCCTCCATCAATCCTCCTTGTCAACTACCGCTAGTGGTGCAGCCTTGTACATACCACCCTACAATGTCTACGTCATTGGTAGTCGTAATTTTACGTTGCATCTTGATCTCACCCAGCAAACCAAAGACACGAGAATTTGGGTTGGTTCATGATTAAAATTTCATCATATGTGAAGGACAACACGTTGTCAAGGTGATGCTACACTACACGCCCAACTTCTGTGTGGGAGAGGGTAGCTGACACAAGGGACATGCGGATGAAGAAACCAAATGTGGTGTATAGGGATTCAGAAAGCGCTGTCCCAAGGAATGCGCTCGACCGTAAGTGTCGATGTGTCGAGGTTACTACGTCCGTCGGTGCTGATGTCCGTAGGCTGTAGGGAGCGAAAGCGCGCGGAGAGGCGGAGGCAGAATTCGGAGCAGCTAGCTCGGTGATGGACGGCTAAGGGATCGATGTGAACATGGCAGAACAGCACAGAATAGGCATGCACGAGGACGGCGAACTTCGACTTGAGAGTGTCGATTAGGAGGAAATACGCTTACCGAGCGGTGGCTGCAACGTTGAGGTCTCTGCCACTGATGTAATTGATGCGTTCAGGAATTCACTGCACACCCTATTGGTAGCCGATCACCCCACAGAAGTTGGGACTCGTGCAAATGTCACTGGTCGAGGACGAGTCTAAAGTGGCCGGTCTGAGTGAAGGTCTGTGTCTGCGGCCAGGTCTGGGTGCACATTCAGCACACGTGGTGGAGTTTGAAGTCGTCAGTGGCTAAGATTGGGGCATGATATGATTAGATAAATTACGCCGAGGCGACCTTAAATGAATGAGCACAATCAGATTATTACTACACAGTGAGACCTTGAGGAATGGACGCACAGCGATCAGCTAACTAAACCAGTGTATGATAACAAAATGTCCGAGTCATGCACGGAAAATATTCAACGGATACCACCAGCAAAAACGAATGAGCCTGCGAAGGTGATACTGATGTTGACTCTTCATGGCTGCTGGCTCAGATCTTCAATATGTACCAGGAGCCATGGAGAGCCAAGATCGAGGTAAATGATGACAAACTATTTGGATAAAGTTCGGACCGGCTAGTTCGTGACGACGGACAATCAAATGATTAAACCAGCAGTACCGTACAGCTGGCCGCATGCCGTACAAATAGAGTTGTGATCATGCAAGCGGGCCCACGTTCATTCAGTCACTAGGTTCATACCAGGTTGCTCCCTAGTAAAATAAACCAGTGGGAGTTCGATTCGTCGTCACACCAACCAACTACTATGTCGTCTTTCACTTATCAGTTCGACACACCGAGCTACAAGGGCACCTCAACGGTCCCCACTGGCCTATTTATCAATGGAAAGTTTGTTGAACCTGTAGAGAAGGGCACGATTGAGTATGTTCTTATCTTTACCGCACTCGGCGTCTACCTTATCATTTGACTTAGAGTTGTGAATCCGGGTAGGTCAACTAGCCTCTCAGACCTGATCAGCTTTGACAGTTGATGCAGTCAATGGAAAGGTCATAACCTCGGTCGCAGCTGGCACCGCTGCAGATATCGACATTGCCGTTCGGGCTGCAAGGAAGGCTTACAAAGAGTGCTGGGGCTTGAAAGTCCCTGGTGTACAAAGGGGCAGAATGCTCAACAAACTTGCAGACCTCCTCCAAGCCAACGCTGACGAATTCGCTGCCTTGGAGGCTTTGGACGTAGGTAAGGTGATACTTCAGCTATATATGCTAGCTTGTGATGTGACCCTATGTGCAGGTAAAGCTTTCAGGGTAGCTCGGAATGGTGATATTCTTGCTTCTATCGGTGCCCTGAGGTACTATGCGGGATGGGCGGACAAGATTCAAGGGAAAACTATCGAGGTTAGAAAGGCTTGACATGTCCCCTTTGCGATAATTCTAATCTATACCCACCTAATAGACGAACGAAAAGAAGCTGGCTTACACGCGTCACGAGCCCATTGGAGTGGTGGTTCGTACTCTCATTTTGTCACGCGGTGAAGGTATGCGAACTCAGCATCTTGCAGGGCGCCATAGTTCCTTGGAACTTCCCTCGTATGTTCATTTAATCCATATTCAGTGAGCGAATAACGACGGTGAATAGTCACGATGTTGTCGTTCAAGATCGGCCCAGCTCTAGCAGCAGGAAACGCTGTCATCCTGAAACCCTCTGAACTGACACCATTGACTGCGCTTCGTCTCTGTCCTTTGTTTGCTGAAGCGGGATTCCCTGATGGTGTCGTCAATCTTGTCAACGGCTATGGTAGTATCGCTGGTCAAGCCCTCAGTGAACACATGGACGTCGACAAAATAACTTTCACAGGGAGCACACTGACTGGGCGCAAGATCATGGAAACGGCTTCCAAGACTAATTTAAAAAAGGTCACTCTCGAGCTTGGCGGTAAGAGCCCCAGTGTCATATTCAACGATGTAGACCTGGAGCAGACCGTAAAGTGGGCCTCACACGGAATATTGTATGTCACCTGCATCGTAGCCGAACCCCTTGCTCACTTTTCATAGCATGAATCATGGACAAGCGTGCACTGCGGGTTCCCGCATATTCGTCCAAGCAGGGATATACGATAGATTTTTGAAGGCGTTCACTGAACATGCCTTGTCTTTGAAAGTCGGCGATCCGTTTGCGCGAGACACTTACCAAGGTCCACAAATTTCACAGACACAATTTGAGGTGAGCGCCTACCTAATAATGTAGTGAACAGTTTTGCTTACTTTTTATCAGCGGATCATGGGATACATCAAGTCTGGTAAAGAGGACGGTGCAACCGTTCATATCGGTGGAGAACGTCATGGGAACGAGGGCTATTTTATTCAACCGACCATTTTCACGGAGTGCAAGCCGAATATGAAGATCGTGCAGGAAGAGATATTCGGTCCCGTGGCTGCGATCATCAAGTTCACCACGGAAGAGGGTGGGCACATCCCATTATGGATGTATCCGAGTGTTAACAGAGTATCATAGAGGCCATCGAGCAAGCGAATAATACTGTGTATGGCCTTGCTTGTTCTGTCTTCACCAGAGACATTGACAGGGCGATTCGAGTCGCGCATAGTATCGAAGCTGGTACCGCATGGGTGAGCACGAGCATATTAGCATTAGGACTGCTAATGATTCGATGGACATAGATAAATTGTCACAACTCCTCTGAGTTGAGCCTTCCGTTCGGTGGTTTCAAACAGTCAGGCATTGGGCGTGAGCTTGGCGAATATGCCTTGGAACAGTGAGCCAAGACATGATGGTATGGCGACTTCTACTGACGTTTTGTTCCAGCTATACAAACCTGAAGGCTGTTCATGTTAACATTGGACACCGTCTTTGAAAGGCAGAGATTGAAATATCATCTAAGTGATGTCTGTTAAGAAAACGAAGTCCCAGAAAGCGAACTTAAAATGACTCGATGTATCTATGCTACCATTTCTAATGTACAACATTCTGTCTCTAAAATCTGTGGAATATGGCAGTATTAACCACAGTGCCATTCTACACTTCTGTCTTTACCATTTAACAGCTCCAAACAGTGCCTTGACAGGAGCGTTCGTTCCACTTTGGGGAATGTGACGTACTAACGCGGTGTTCCAGTCGGGTCGGACCTAAACGACTCGGAAGTGGTGAATTATCATACCTTGTCTTCGATTTGTCCCGTGCTCTGGTATTTATCGTTGCTGGCAATGCTTAGAGTAGGTTTCACAAGTTTGCACGTTCCGTTTCGGAGTTGGCCCCGTGGCACTGTGAAGTATCTCTCTCGATCCGCACCGGGGAGGCCATCATTTTTCACTCGGACTCTAGTATGTCGTATTATCTCTAGGCCGTCATCCATAGCTCATTCCATGGTCGTGACGATCAGATCTCTAGTACACTCGAATTGCGCTGGACACACGGCTCGCTGACTAGAAGTCGTTCCATCTCCTCCGCGGCGACTAAAGAAGTGGTTTCTTCAGAGCAGCTGGGCGTCACAGAACCTAAGGTTCACAGTGATATCCCCATTGCTAACGCTGATGAGCGCAAAGTATCCATTCTATGGGGCCCACAGCGTTGGTCTAGATTGTATGGACCTTCCGCCTCGTAGTAATTCCCGAGATCTGAACAAGCAAACTATCAGTCACCACATCTGGTTGCGCGACCACTGCAGATGCCCAGACTGTTTTCACCCGATAACAAAGCAGCGACTTCTCAACACATTTGAGGTAGTCTTGCGGCAGGGTGGTGATGGTGTCTTTACTGAGAAGAGACGTTTCCGCAGATTCCAGCTGATCTCAAGCCTATACATGTACAGGGCTCCACAGATGGCCTCGAAGTTGTCTGTATGTTGGCTTAACTGAGGTTTCAACTCAACTTGATCCGTTACTTAGGGCCCGGAACTAGCACCGAATCTCACTCGTCGGTATATCCATGGACATGGCTACAAGCCAACACATACGATCCAGCTCTTCAAACAACGCCAACTCGGTGCGATATTTTCTTTTATAATCGGTACCTTGTACTAATCGCGCACTAGGAAAGTCCTTTGGGGATCAAAGATTGAGAAGTGTCCACCCTCCGTGACTTATACCGAGGTCATGGACGACAAGGGACTGCACAAGTGGCTAACGAATGTTGTGCGTAAATCGAGAGCTTTAGGTGCTTGTCTCATATGCATGCAGGAAACGTTTGGCTTTTGCTTTGTCTCAGGGGTCCCCGCAACACCTGAGGCCACAGAGGAACTATGTGGACGTATCGGTTTTATCAGAGAAACCCAGTGTGCGCCCTCCCTCCTTATCCCTTCACTCCCGATCTGAATGCGCTTAGATGGGAAGTTTTGGGAATTTACTGCCGATCTTTCAAAGGGAGACACTGCGTACACCACAATGGCACTAGGAGCACACACTGATAACACCTATTTCGTATGGAATATACTCATAGTTCTCGTTGCGCCACTGATTGATTGCCAGCACAGACCGACCCTTGCGGCCTTCAACTTTTCCATCTCCTATCGCATACCGAAGGCTCTGGAGGAGCAACGCTTCTCGTAGATGGTTACTATGTCGCCGCCCTCATGAAAGAGCTACATCCGAAGTTCCACGATCTTCTTTCCCGTGTGCCCATCCCAGCTCATGCAGCAGGAGAACCGTCAGCACTGTACACTCCGAGTCCACCTGCAATGTACCCCCCGTTGCGATATCACCCGAGCACCAAAGAACTTGTGCAGGTACGGTGGAACAACGATGATAGAAGCGTGATGAGCCACTTGTTACCAGACGAAGTGGAGGAATGGTAAGCGAGCTGCATGGGTTAGAGAACTTTACTTTACTTAATCTGAAACCCCAGGTATCAAGCGATAAAGATTTGGAACGAACTCTTGACGAAACCTGATTCAGAGTATTGGGTCCAACTCAGTCCCGGGACTGTATTAAGTGAGTTTTGTCCGTGGCTGCCTGCCATATGGCTTAATCTCTTTTTTTTTAGCGATTGACAACCACCGCGTGCTTCATGGCCGATCCGCTTTTGACGGTAAGCGCCGCGTGTGTGGTGCCTACATTGGCATAGACGAATACCGTTCGAAGCTCGCTGTCCTTAGGGAGAAGTTTGATGGCACCGATGACAACGGCGAGAACAAGGTATGGAGACCTGAGGATAGCAGAAGTATTTGGAACTCCAATCTATGATTCGAGGGCCACTTGTTGAGACTCTGGTCCTTCATGAAGGTTTCGATATTGATTATGACTAGTCATGACAGTACGAGTGAGGTATCAATTAATTTCAGAACGTGGCATCGGAATAGATTCAAATGCTCTCTAATCATCTTAAAGCGCCAAAAGCATCTCGGTTGTGGTCGCCTCTATTTGTCGCTTTGGCTGCCCACAGTGCCCTCGGGTGAAAATTCGAGAATGCCCTTTTCACGTGGCAAAGGAAAGGAACACATCGTAGTTCGACATATCTCATGTGTAAAGGAGTAAGCGTTCTGAAGGAGTCATCACCGCTCTGTGCGTGGCAATCAAGGACGACGCGCACCGAAAGACTGGGCCTTCCCAAGCGTTGGTTGCGTTAATATGTCCGCCAGGATGACGATCGTGCCACGAACCAGCATGTTTTATATCGAAAGCGCGTAGAACTGAACGACAACTGTCAGTGGGAAGTATGTATGTACATTTTCCATCCATGTACAGCTCTCAGGATCGTCTGGTATAGCCAGAGGCAATCTGTGACCATTGGTTAATACCAAGGTGTTAAAAACGAGATTTCCAGTTGTATTGCTGGTGACCGGTCAAGCTACCAGGAGCTCTCGAACTTAAGAAGACCTTGTGCATCGAAGAGCAGCTGTGTCACCAGCACACGCGAGCAGGCATCGTAATAGTGCACCAACTGGATGATGGAACGAACAGAACTGGCCTGTATCGAACGGTTCGCACCCAAGGCTCTCCATAGCGTTACAGGATCAATGAAAAACCGGGGAGCAGCTCGCCGGCTATGCCATCTTTGAATGTTACATAGCATGTCTCTGACAGCAGATAAGTACAAGATGTACACAAGCGGACAATACATTCACCTAAATACTCTACCAACATTACCGTATGGACTTGAGAATGAACCCCTCGAGCCCACCGCACACCCACAGCTCCTGCACGCTTGCGCCCACCGTGCGGACTTTGTAGGTCTTTTCTCCATCAGAGCCACGCAGAGTCACATTCCCGTCCGTCATCGAAACACGTATTTCATGCCCTTTATCCACTGTGAGTTCGCCTTCACGTCCACCCGCACCGCGTGCGCCTCCTTTGGCATACGTCGCAGTGAGGTCAGCGACGAGCTCGGGACATTCAAGGCAGACAAGACCATTATTGATGGCATTACGTTTGAATATGTCGCCGAATGAGCCTGCAATGACAAGCGGTACACCAGCTGCCTTAAGCGCGGTAGCAGCCTGTTCACGAGAGGACCCGGTACCGAAGTTGTACCCCGATACCAAGACCACACCAGACTTGGTGCTTTCATCTGATGCGGAGAGCGAAGGGAGAATGGTAGCGACATTGCCTGCGAAAGACGTGTCGTAGTTCTCCATGACTACTTGTGCTTGGCGTTCGAGGGTAATGTCATCTTGGTAGGTGTATTTTCCAGGGTATAGTGCGTCCGTGCTCAGGTTGTCCTGTGGTGCGAAGAGCAGGCGACCAGAAAAGGCTGCGGGGAAGCCGGGGAAGAGGGGTTCTTCTGCTTGTGGTACCTCTGCCGCGTCTGAGGAGCCAGAGGCGATGGAGAAGACGGGTGCGCCTGCAGGAGGAAGCGAGGTTGCATCAAGAGAGTTGGGGGAGCAGATAAATCCCTTGACGGCGCTCGCAGCAACTACTGCAGGACTGGCAAGGTATGCCTGAGCCTTAGGGTGGCCCATTCGTCCCTTATAGTTCCTGTTCGTGGCGCTGATGCCCGTCTCACCCTCTTCCAACAACCCGGTGCCGAGCCCGATGCAAGGCCCACAACCTGCTGGGAGCACTTTGGCACCTGCAGCAATCAACTTGTTCCAGTGCCCCAACTTCTCCGCCTCCGCCTGTACCACAGAGCTCGCAGCTGCGACATAGAACTCGACGCCCTCTGCAACTTTCTTGCCCTCAACAACAGACGCAGCTGCAGCAATATCAGAGACCCGAGAATTGGTACATGAAACCAGGTATGCTTTCTGGATTGCAATTTGCTGGGATTCTAACTTGGGAAGTGGGGTAGAGACCTTGACGCTGTTAGGACCGGAAACATGTGGGACGAGAGTAGAGAGGTCGAAGATCAGATGCGAGGAGTATTGGGCACCGAGATCGGACGTAAGATTAGTTGCACGGAGGGCATCAAGATTGCGGCGATTGATACGTGGGTGTTCTGGCGGGGACGGTATTGATTTAGAGGCGAAAGTCCTTTGCTCTAATTTCGTCAATGCACTCTCGTACCAACTCAAAAGTGTGTCGTCGACAGGGAAAACGCCTACAAGTGCGCCCCATTCCGTTGTCATATTCGAAATCGTAAGTCTGTCGTCAATCGAAAGCGCAGAGACACCCTCCCCAGTAAACTCGATTGCAGCGTTAAGGACCTCGTCGTTGTTGAATGACCCGCAAAGCGCGACAATCACATCCTTGCCGGTGACACCTGGGGCTAGTTTTCCCCGAAATTCCACCTTGACCATACGAGGGACTTGCCACCAAGTCTTTCCTGTAGCCCACAAAGCTGCTGCATCTGTGCGCACGATGGCTGTACCCACGCAAGCAACGCCTCCATACATATTTGAGTGCGAATCAGAAGCAACAGTGAGGGTATGCGGGAATGCGTAGCCTTCTTCTACGAGGACTTGGTGCCCGATGCCGCGGCCAGCAGGATAGAAGTCAATCCCATGTGTGCGTGCAAATGCTTCAATGTTGGCATACTTGGCAAGGTTTTTGTCAGATTTATTCTGGACGTCGTGATCAAGGGTGAACACCGCCTGCCGGGAATTAAAAATTTTCTTTGCACCTATGGACTTGAATCTACATGCGTGTCATATGAATAATGATTTGAGAGGGAAGAAAAGAAGCACACTTGGATATGACAGGGCCCGTGTTGTCATGGGTCATGACATGCTCCGGGCGAATCATGACATAGTCGCCTGCTTTGACGACTTTGCCATCGGGGAGACTAACTGAGTATTTTTGGACAACTTTTTCAATGATAGTCTGGGGAATTCGGGGAGTGGCCACGCTGGTAGCGAAGAACCGCGCTGCTTGCAGGCACCCCCGACCGGGTATGCGCGGTGAAAGGCGCATCACAAGTATTTGGTGTAAGAAACCTGCAGCAAGTAGTCAAGACTCAAGATGTAAGTGTAAGAGAAACAGCTGAGACCACTTTGTTAGGGTTGTGTCAAGGAACCGAATACGACTGATAAGCCTAATAATATG
This sequence comes from Suillus discolor, assembly GCF_016758755.1. Taxonomy (NCBI): domain Eukaryota; kingdom Fungi; phylum Basidiomycota; class Agaricomycetes; order Boletales; family Suillaceae; genus Suillus; species Suillus discolor. The sequence continues at coordinate 157,076 of NW_024541331.1, forward strand.
ATTCCATTCACATGGTCACAACAACTCGGAGGATACATTATCCATACACTGTGTAATTTACAAAAGGATATATCAACAGGCAAGGACTACGCGCTGGCGACTCCGACAGTGACAGCTGTAGCCACCGCAATAGGTGCGGCCGGGGATTTCAGCACTTTCTCCATAATCGCGTCCTTTGGAGGAGTGGATGACTCAGGTGAGTTAGAAACATGGTTCGTCTTCATCTTCTTCTTTTTCTTCATGAGACCTGCAAATTGAAATGTCAGCACAAATACTACGTAGTGGACGCGGTATACTGACCTGCAGACACTGCAGATTTGACATTGTCGACGATTTCCCTACTTTCCTCGAGGTATTCTGTATCATCGAACCGATGCTTCTTGCCAGCAACAGCCTCCGTATCCCCTGATGCAGCTGCAATCTTCTTCTCGAGTGTCTCTAGCTTGGCTTTTTTGGCCTCAGCCTGGGCCTTCTTCCGTTCATCTTCATTTCCCATGTAGTCTGCAAGCCTAAAGCAATGTGATTAATACATCACATCCTGCACCAACTAAACATACGTGCCTTTTCGCAGTTTTGATGGTACTAAGTCTGCGTCCACTAAGATCTCTGCATGAGTCGTTGTTACTGGTCTTCTGACTACTCATGCGACCACCGGCAGCACGCAACTGCGAACCAAAACCTCCCTTACCACCTCGGAGTCGGGGAATAAGTTTTAACGTAATGAGAGTCGCATCTTGTCCATGAATCTCAGAGATGAGGGTGTCCGGTGTAGGGACAGATCCAGCATGAGATGAAATTCTCAAGTCCTCTGAAGCAGGGAGATCGGAATAGCGGTCGCACAAAAGAGAATACAGTTCATCGAATCGGGTTTCTGGAGAAACAGAGAGCGAAAGAGTCGGGAATGGAGCAAACGCTGAGAAAAGAACTGTAGTGGTCATGGTAGTAGACAGTATGCAATTATGTAACCCTGCGGGTCAGGTCCAAACCTGTATGATTATGTAACCCTGTGTGTCAGCCCGTCGGCGTCAATCACCCCTGTCAACATCTTTCGCCGCAACACCCACAATCACGACAACTTGAATTAATTGCGCAGCCTGATACTCTCCAATCGACATGGATTTTTGGCGCGTGCTTATGCATGAGGCGCCTATGTTTGTCTGGCCCGTCAAATTCTGTGTGGCCATGACTGCTACCACATACGTGCTCTCCATCCTCACCAACAACGTGTCGCAGGTGGATAGAGTCTGGACGTTTCTCCCAACCATATATACTATATACTATGCTTTGCTGCCGTTTTGGTCATCCGTTCCACCTACCTACCTCTTTCCCTACACCCCTGACACAATCCCCGCATCTCTGAGGGAGACCTTCAGTCCACGAGCCTTGCTCATGGCAAGTTTGGTGGCAAGTATCTCATCTGCTCAATTTCTTACAGTCTACTTAACTATCTTCAGGTGACGTGGATGTTCAGGTTTGTAACATGTCCCCGTCATATTCACTTGTGAATCTCACCCTCCGTAGGTTAAGTTACAACACTTGGCGACGTGGTCTATTTAGCCTGTAAGCTCATTCTTCATTGATGATACAATTATAAATCAAGGTCGACAGCAAGGATGAAGATTATCGCTGGGAAGTTTTGAGACAGAAGATCTCCCCTTTCCTCTTCCAAGTTTTCAACCTCTTGTTTATCGGTGCGGCTACAATTATCTATCGGTCTCTAAACATCTACTAACTCAGCATAAGCAATCGCGCAGAATATAATCTTATTTCTCTTGGGCCTTCCAGCCGCCCGCGCAGTGGCTCAACCACACACACCCCTTTCGACTTCGGATTATATTTTCGGAACGCTAGGATTTCTCATCATCCTCACCGAGTTCATTTCAGACAACCAGCAATACTCTTTCCAAACATTTAAACATTCCGGGAAGCTGAGCCCAAATGAATGGCCTGGTGCGAGAATTCAATGGACCAAGCATGATGCTGAACGCGGATTTGTGACCCGCGGTTTATGGGCTTGGTCACGGCACCCAAATTTCCTGTGCGAACAGAGTTTCTGGGTATGCATACTTCCATTTCGCAATCCCGTTAAGCACATCACTAACCCCCCATACCAGATCATAATCACACTCATCCCTCTCCTCTCGCCTGATTCACCGAAGCTCGACTTTCCGCCGACTTCGTTCGCATCACTCACACCCTTCCTTCCATGTTTAGTTCTCTGCAGTTTGTTCTTCTCTTCCACGATTTTTACCGAGTCGATATCGAAGGCAAAGTACCCTGTTGCCTATTCAGCTTACCAAGAGCGTGTGGCAATGTTTTTGCCTTTGCTCACCCCCGTATGGGGTGCGCTTCTGGAAATTCAGGGGAGAAAAGGGAATGTCGATTCGCTGGTCTACGGTACCGGACTGAACTCCAAGGGCAAGGGGAAGGCCGAATGAGATGATATTTGCACGTGTTCGAAAATTTTTCTCCATTTCTGTTGTATTTCCGTATATAGCGAAACACTGATCGCATTGGCATAAAACTGTCTCTGAGACATTATCGCTACTACCCGCTGAGCTAACACCAAGCCGCGTGACTGCATGAATGCACGCACGGACCGGTATTATTAGCCCGAGCCTGGTTGTTCTTCTCACTGACAAAGTCATGTATGCATACGGGCTCCGGATATCGGCCAGGGCGGAAATCCGCACCCCGCTGCAAGCTACAGTTAGACCAACCACCTTCATCCCCAACTTCATACACCAACCCTTCCAATGTCATCGTTAAAGGTCGCAGTGATTACAGGGGCATCCTCTGGTGTGTATCGATTGCGCTTTGCACTTGTGCGTAAACTTACTTCCGGTTTCAGGTATCGGACGCCATTCGGCTATCAAGCTCTCTTCTGAGGGTTGGAGCCTGGCACTGACTGCTCGAAGGCTGGCTCAACTCGAAGAGACAAGATCCCTCTGTGCAAATCCCGATGCGTGTATTCTCGTTGCTGGTGACATCACAGACGAAGCTTTTGTAAAAAGCTTGTTCGAGGAGACCATGAAGAAATTCGGTAGACTTGATCTGTTGTTTAACGTGAGTGGTGTGCCCCTTCTTCTGCGGTTTTCGGTACATTTTAGTCGTGCATTGATGATGTAACAGAATGCGGGCTTGTCTGACAAGGCGAGGCCCATCGAGGAGATGCCGCTTGAGATGTTCACATCGGTCGTTAATGTCAACCTTGTTGCTTCCTTCCTTTGCGCTCGCGAAGCTTTCAAGATTTACAAGCAACAAGAACCCACTGGAGGTTCGTGAAGCTGGATGATGAGAAACCGCAGTGTATTGATCTACATTGTCCCTATGCAGGGAGAATCATCAACAATGGCTCATTGGCTGCCCATGTGCCAAGGCCTCATTCCGTTGCATACGCGACCTCCAAACACGCCGTGCACGGTTTAACTAAGACCATCGCAATCGAGGGGCGAAAGTACAACATCTCTGTGACGCAGATTGACATTGGTGCGTACTTTGATAATATTGGAGGAGGTTGATGCGACGGTGGTCTTGCCAGGAAATGCGCACACGTCGATGGCTGCAGGGCACACTTTAGGAGCATTGCAGCCTGATGGTCGGAGAGTCGTTGAACCGACTTTCGATCCGGTACACGTTGCGGATGCGGTTGCGCACATTGCAAGTCTCCCTACGTCTGTCACGGTACTGGAGATGAATATCATGTAAGTGTGCGACCGTTTTTCTTGGGTTCTGGATACTAACCTGTTACGTAGGGCGACTGGTGCTCCTTATGTCGGAAGAGGATGACCATCGATACTTAAAGTGTCGGCGAAGACAGCAGGACGCAGGACAGTTGTCTGAGCATAATGACATTGTTGCAGATTTCACATGTACCACGTCCCACGCCGCCTGGCAATACATTAATGCATGTAGAACAAGAATTATCTACTATGGAAGTGATACAGATATCATATGTAAGTTGAGACAGCGCGGTGGTCAACATCTTGAGTTTGATTGATTTTGAAGTCCTCCTGGACCGTTGAGCTATGCATATAGTTGTATCTGCTTGCGCATCTCCTGTCCATTTTCGCACATTTGTGGCATAGCCGATAAGAGAGAGGGTATCATTCTTCAAGTTGAAGTAGTCCTGGAGCTTCGCCAGAGGCCAGTCACTCCGCTCATACACAACCTCCTCGGTACCGGCAAAGTTGAGCGTCAGAGCTTATTCAGTCATAATGTGATTACTCATGCAAAGTTAGGGAACCTCGGACGAGTGAGAATGCTATAACATAAGTATCAATTCGCCCGCAAGTTGTAAGTAAGTGATAACAATGCTATGACCGTGGAAGCAATCGCTGGGATGCCTGTCTTTTCGTTCAAACGGATGAGCCGCCTGTCTCATGATCATTGGTCTAGGCCTTTACCACAGTAAAGGGATGATATCTCGCTCGTAAATCTCTGAAGTTTTTGCCTTCGGGGAAGACCTGTGCCATACTCTTCCAAACTCGTGTTCGCCCCTGGGCCTGAAGGCCAGAGTGATTTCCCCTTCGCCACAGGGCTCGTTGCGGTGGCCGTGCGGTTAGTGGTGATGTGATCAAAAATGTCATGGGCGTCACAATCCTGGGCGCTAAATCGAGGCGTAAGTACTCGCGCTTGTTTTTGTGACATTGATGGCGCGACGAAGGCTTGGATTAAAGACAACGGTACAATGATTCATGCTAAAGTCATCTTCCTTGCAGTAACCTACATCAATAAATCTGTGCATAAGTTCCGTTTGTGTATCTAAACGTACATAGCATCAACCAGTTACACCATAGTCGGGCGTACGAATCCCCCGTGATGATGCGAAGTTGCCAGGAGATTGGTATCTAGCGTACCGTAAGCTCAGTCAAATGTGACGCGACTCGCACGTCCCTCTGCGCATATAGGCAAAGGCTGCCAGAATCTCAATTTCTCTAAAAATAGTCTATATAAGTTCATGTACATTGTGCTCACATGAGCAGAGTCCTGAATGTCACGTCCACAGCGAGCACGATGAGATGTCGTCTTGGCATAATTACGTGGGTGCTATTCGGAGCGTGCGGTTCAACCACAAATGTGTAGTCTGCTTATTGGTGGTAATTCGATTGCTTAAGGGAGGTTCTGTATGACACAGGTAATTTTGAAGTGACATGCCCCTTGCAACTGCAGGGTTGTTGCACCGGGAGTACAACGGATCGGGACCTCGTCTTTGATGCGAAAAGGGATAAGGACGCAGCAAAAGCAGGTGAGGAATGTACCTCTGAGGTAATGAAAGGTCAAAAATCTTCAATAAGCGTGTTACGATCATCTTCCAGAATGTCGTGGAGATTTTGCGGTAATCGATAAGGTTGACGAGATGACGCGAACACGGTAAAAATGTGTACCATACGACTGACACCAGTGGACGCGGAACGGGGCAAAATGTCAGTACATCAAGGTCGCATTGTGGCTTGCGGGATAGCTCGCAATGAGCTGCGATGTAACATTGGAGGATATCTCAAATTTCAAAGCCGGAATATCGCAAGGCTGTGCGCTGATGCACGCGAACACCGATATGAGAAAATCCATTGAATCAGTGAACTCAGCGAGCAAGAAAAAAATCAAACAACGGACCTGGATGTGCTGCAAGCGGCAGTCGCTGATTCAAAGCCCGGATCCTAACTCGGAATTGCAGTTTACAGTTTACCCATGCTGACCTCGAAAAGGCCCATCAATGATAGCAGAGTCAGAAAACTTGCAAATTTGCAAGTGTACATACGAGATTTGAGAAGCCTCGCAACTATCCAACCTCCATGAGAAAACCAATACAGAGCTCCGAAAAAATTTGGTAACTTAGGGTTCCCCAAGTAATGGTACATTTGCTATGACCGCGCGGAAACATTTCAGGGCAACACCGTTCTTCATCTTGCCCTGGTAGAAGGCGCAACTTCATTCCCAACGAACATGAAACGTAAAAATGGGATTAGTGCGTCTTATTTTACTGGTCTGGGCCGATTTAAATTATGTAAAGCCAAAAGACTGGATTCTGGCGTGAACTCGACAATTCATTTGTCATCGCACTGCTGACTTTAAGTTGTCAAACACTTACCCAATCAAACGTTCAGCGGAGCCAGTGAGGAGACAATAAGCACTGCATTGATCAAGGGGCGTCTGCGATCGGTGCAGGAAAGCGGACGTTCTGCAGTTGCCCCGATTCGTGGGAAAGGTGCGGAAAGGGCACCATGGCGGCCTTGCAGGCTCAGGGGAAGGCATTTTTATTTCAATTTGTTCCGAGTCTTTGCTTGAGGGAGTGTTTGTTATATTGCATAGTGAGCCCGTTGCCATTGTCGTGCTTATTTGAAACACATACTACACGTCTGAATCAGGAGGAATGCTGTACGAAGATGATACAATCAAGAGTCTGACCGTAAATTTTATGTTAAGGCGAGGTACTCGCACTTGTTCGACGCGAGCCTGGTTGTAGTTAGCGGTCAGGAAACTCGGATCGAGAAGTGCTCCGAGTCGTGTCAAATTGTTTTCTCTCAGCATGATCATTGCTCTAGCAGCAAGCCAGATGGCACCGCTCGAAAAACGTTCGATCCTGCCGTCATGATAGAATCGCAGTTTACCCCTGACCGACCTCGAAAAGGCCCACCAATGATAGCAGAGTTAGAACAGTTAATCGCATAGAAATCTGCACATAACATACACACCTGCAGCGCAGATCTCGAATCTCCCGAAAAAAATTGCAAGGAGCCGAAGTTCACATGCCACAGGGCGGATGATTGTCTAGAGCGTTATTCAGAGAAGCATGTGATATTGCGTTCCTATGTACCTGGAATGTGGCAAGCAAGGTACCTGTAAGAATATGAGCTTCATGTATGTATTTAGCGTCTGGTGAAGCAGTATAAAACCTACAGTGAAATGTACAGTGTACACACCACTTCAGCTACATCCAGAATCATTCCACCAAGTTAACTCACCAGTTGTCAACACCAACAACCTCTAGTAAAATGGCACATCTCACTCCTATCGTCAACCCCACTTGGGTGTTCGAAGATCGCACACAGACGATCTACGCAGCCGCAGATATTCCCAATAGTGAGCTGATGGTGACCTCCTCCGAGGACAGGAAGGTCCGTCTCTGGGACTTGAAGACAGGTAAAGTGTTGAAGCAGTTGGGGGGGCACACCGGTGATGTGATGGGATTGGCGGTATCGAGAGACGGGGAATTGATAGCGACTGGTGACGAGAACGGCGAGCTCATCGCCTGGCAGGCAAAAACCGGGGAGTCTCTCACCAGAGTTTCCAAGGCCCACGGCAGTGCAGTCCGCTCCCTGGACTTTTCACCCGACAATGCATTCGTCGTTACCGCGTCGGCGGCACGCAACGACCAAACGATCAAGTTTTGGAACACCAAAACTTGGGAGCAAGCCGGATATTACGCATGCGGTGATACTGTCCGCTGTGTTAGGTATGCGCGGTCCGGCGTACATGCACTTGCAGTGGCAACAGATCAAGACATCCAAATTTACGCCGACGGCAAACTCCAAACGACGTTGAAGGGTCACAGTCACGGTACTTTGTCACTCGCCTGGTCTCCTGATGCCAAGCGCCTTCTTTCGGGAGGAGATGATCATGATCCCAGCATTAGGGAGTGGGAGACATCGAGCTGGACGCAGGTCGGTGAACCATGGACGGGCCACACGTACAAAATCAACTCCATCGCCGTTCATTCTGCTGGCACGCACGCAGTTTCCGCCTCTAGCGACAACTCTGTTCGTCTCTGGCAGCTCTCCGATAAACAAACCATTGCCATTTTCCAGCACAGTTCTTCTGTCATTTGCGCAGCCTTCTCCGCGTATGGTGCACACATCCTTAGTGGAGGTTATGATAAGAAAGTGTCGGTATGGACGGCACCCGCGGGCACTTTGCCAGTACTAGACACTCCCGACTTTTACTTGAAGGAAGTCGTGACAACGGTAATTTCTTGCTCATTAGTGAACATTCGCCATCTCATTCGCGTCTTTTGATCAAAAAGGCTCCAGTCACTGAATACAAGGTTCAAGAGTCTACTATTACTCTAGGAACCCCCGTTTCCAACTCTCACCTGCAGCATTCGTCTTTGACGACTGTCCAGCTGCAGTCAGTTTCGAATGCTGCACAGCCTATTACCACAGTCGAGCGGACGATTACCAAGGTCCAACAATCTGTTGCGAATGGACGGTCATCTGAATCTGTCCACACGGAACAATCTCAAATTTCCCATGCCGAACAGTCTCTTTTCAACTCCCAGCAATCTCTGTCCAGGGCAGCAACATCCGTCCGCACTGAACAATCTCAGATTTCCCATGCCGAACAGTCTCTGTCCAGGGCAGCAACATCTGTCACCAAGTCGGATCAGTCTGTTTTAAATGCCGGGCAGGTACGATTTCATCTTTTACTTGTATGGCGTCATTCAAAGCTTTTTCACGCAGACACTCGTAGTCACCGAATCAGTGACTACAAGTCCCCATTCCACTCTGCAGCCTGTTTTGACGGCCGCAAGTTCCGATTCCAAGTTACAGCAGTCAGTTTTGAGGACCACAAGCGCCGATTCCAAGTCTCTGCAGTCAGTTTTGACATCTGGAAGCTCCAATTCCCAGCTTCAGCGGTCAGTTTTGACCACCGCAAGCTCCGATTCCAAGTTTCAGCAGTCGGGTTCGACGAACGCAAGCTCTAATTTCAATCCTCGGCAATTGTCTTTGACCACTGTCCACTCGCAGTCTGTTTCGAAGGCAGAACAGCCTATCACCACGGTCGAGCAGACGATTACCAAGGTCCAACAGTCTGTTGCGAATGGGCGGTCATCTGAATCTGTCCACACGGAACAATCTCAAATTTCCCAAAGCTCCAATTCCAATTCTCAGCAACCGTCTTTGACCACTGTCCACTCACAGTCTGTTTTGAAGGCAGAACAGCCTATCGCCACGGTCGAGCAGACGATCACCAAGATTAAACAGTCTGTTGCGAATGGGCGGTCATCTGAATCTGTCCACACGGAACAATCTCAGATTTCCCATACCGAACAGTCTCTTTTCAACTCCCAGCAATCTCTGTCCGGGGCAGCAACATCTGTTACAAAGTTTGATCAATCTGTTTTAAATGCCGGGCAGGTATGATTCCGTCCTTTACTTGTATAGCGCTATTCAAAGCTTTTTCACGCAGACACTCGTAGTATCTAATCCGGTGACCGGAAGTCTCTATTCCAAGTCTCTGCAGCCTGTTTTGACCGCTGGAAGCTCCGATTCCAGGATTCAGCAGTCGGTTTCGACGACTGCAAGCTTGGATTCCAGGTCTCAGCAATCGTCTTTGACGACTGTCCACTCGCAGTCTGTTCTGGAGGCCGAGCAGCCTATCACCAAGTTCGAGCAGTCTGCCTTCAAGGCCGAGCAATACCTGTCCAAGGCAGAACAATATGCGTCCCAGTCAAAGGTTGAGCGGGTTGTTTTAAAGGTATGATTTCATTCTTTACTTGTACGGCATCACTCAAGCTTGTTCACACAACAGACGCTTGGAATCGCCACGGCTGAGCTCCTTGCTATCACCAAGACCATCCGGACTGCATCAATCAGAGGGGATTTGTCTACCGCTGAAAGGATCCTCACTCAAGAGATTGCCACCGACGCCAAGAACTTCGCCTCCTATGCCAATCGCTCTTTCATTCTGGCACGCAAACTCGACTGGGACAATGCGCTTCATGATGCGACCAAGGTAGCAACGACCCATCATGCACTAACTCAAAACCTGCTGACTTCGATGTTTTTGTAGTCCCTTGTCATAAGGACATCGTTGGCTGGCTATATCGCCAAGGGTATCGCTCTCTGCGGAAAGCAGCGCCTCGATGACGCAAGGACAGCCTTTGACTTGGCATTCACGTTTACACAGGGAAACATGGATGCTACTGTCTTTCTTTACTTGATCAAGGCACGTTTCTTTTTTTATCTTGCGTACTCCGCGCCTTACCATGTTTCAGGCTATTGCGCTCTTCAATGCTAATAGACACGAAGAGGCAATGCTGCGTGTGGACCAGCTGGCTGCTGATCCATCTGCCGATCCCATCGCTTGTGGTATCGTTGTGGTGAGTCACCTGGCAATCACACTTATGCTCATCCGCTGACTGGTGGGTCTGTACTTCGTGCATCAGGCGAGTCTGCGACTCCAACTAGGAATCATTGCCTTCAATGGCGCGCGTCATAATGAGGCGGTTGAGCACTTCAGTGCCGCTGTCGACGCTAGCGCTGTCTTGGCTAAATCCCTTGTTCCTACTGCCTTGGAGGCCTTCACTGTGGTGCGTTGAATATGACGTCACCGAAAACTCACCGATCCTCAACTGCGCGTTTTTGCAGCTCTTTGGATGGGACATCGCGGCGTTGTGGCCAACCTCCAACAAGAGACTGATCCGTGCGCTCCTGGGGGCTGGCAGGCTTGGAGAAGCTTTCGAATCGTACCGTTTCGCGATGGACGCGAGTGCTGATATTACGAAAATCAACTTACGTTCTTGGGCCTTGAGTGAGTCTTTCCAATGATGCTACCCATGCTACAGTGCTCAACCTTTTTTTCACTCAGCTCTCTCGTTGTGATCAATGGCGTAGTATGTCTTCCATGTGGGCTGTTACATATTTATATATCAAAACACGGGCCACTTCTACAGTTCTACTCTTGTGATTATGCACGCCTGTTACTTTTAATCGCTACGCTAACTTCCTATAGAATGCAGACCAATGATTATGCAATGCTTTTATGCCATCGACAGTGCGACTATTCGTTATAAGTCCTACGACAATCCGTGTTGACCTGTACCCTTCTTCAATCTATTTCAATCTCTGAACGCTTTGATCGAGAATCACTATTCTCGACTGAACAATCCTTTTAGACTTGCTGGTTGTTCAAAGGTCTATCACATGAGGACTGAGTTGTGTGTCCACCGTTGTCTCGTCCTCTCCATCCGACGTTACTCTCCGGAATACACGATACACTATCATCTCTTGGATTCCTCGCTGTATAGTTATTTACGCCAGGTACTCTCGCGATTTAGCCTCCACTTGCGTTCGCCTTTCAGAGACCCACCCATTTCCGGATGACGATATCAGTGGTAAGTATTAGCGGCCGAACGGAATAGACACCCACCGACTGTCGTGACCTTGTCGCCCCGAACCAGAATAGCACGACTCTTTGACAGAATGTGTCTACGATATATCATATTCAGAAACGCGAAAATCGAAAATCGATATGCTTAACGCCGCACCAAGCCTGAAATATCTCGAGCATCGGTCATAACATTTGTTCAAGAGTCACGTCCGTACATTGCCGTACATTGTGCTATGCTACATGGTGTGCACCGCTTTGGCGCTTTTGGTAACAAAATAGACAAGTAAGTCGAGTCAAAGCACCTCCGATCCAATCATAAGCTCATCTATTCAGGCTTGTAATCGGGACGCAGTGACCGCACAACCTTGCCTGCACGCCAAATCTCCTGGTCGTCGATCTCCTTCAGCTCTTTGGCAAGATCTTGGCGGTACGTCGAGCGGCCGTTGAATTCAAGAGACTTGCGGGTCTCTGTGCCGTTCCGCACGCTCTCGTACAACTGCTCAAAGATGGGCGTGTTGGTCTTCTCAAAGATGGGTGCCCAATCGAGCGCACCGCGGCGAGCGGTTGTGGAGCAGGCGTTGTACATGTAGTCCATGCTACAAATCATGAGGGAATGATACGCGACGACAAACATACACTTACCCCTTCTGTCCAATCAGAGGGTACAGCGATTGAGTGGCCTCCTCGACGGTTTCATTGAAGGCTTCCGAAGGGGAGTGGCCGTTGGCACGGAGCACCTTGTACTGCGCGCAGAACAGACCCTCTGATAGATGATCAGCTAATAATAACTTGTGGTGTGTGAACACTTACGGATAGCACCCATGAGCACACCACGTTCACCATAGAGATCGGAATAAACCTCCTTCTCGAAGGTAGTCTCATACATGTACCCTGACCCGACAGCAACACCAATAGCAACGGCCTTCTCCATGGCGTTACCAGTGACGTCCTGGAAGACGGCTACACTGGAGTTGATTCCACGACCCTCTTTGAAGAGGGTGCGCACGGTACGGCCAGATCCTTTGGGTGCAACTAATATAACATCAACGTCCTTAGGGGGTATAACCTTTGTGTCTTCCTTGTATACAACAGAGAAACCGTGCGAGAAGTAGAGGGTCTTGCCCTTGGTGATCAGAGGTGCAATGGTAGGCCACGTCTGTGATTGTGCAGCATCAGAGAGAAGGTTCATGATAATCGTCCCCTGGTTGATAGCTTCCTCGATAGGGAAAAGCGTTTCTCCAGGAACCTAATGATACATCGATGTGTTATGAGATGCCTGCAGGCCTGACACGTCGACATAAACAACATACCCAACCATCCTCTATAGCCTGCCGCCAGCTTTCGCCGTCTTTACGGACACCAACGATAACATTGAGGCCATTGTCACGAGCGTTCAAGCCTTGACCGTGGCCTTGAGAACCATAGCCGATAAGAGCGAGGGTATCATTCTTGAAGTAGTCCTGGAGCTTCGCCAGAGGCCAGTCACTCCGCTCGTATACAACCTCCTCGGTACCAGCAAAGTTGAGCGTCTTTACGCCTCGAGCAGCCTACAATACTTGGGCGTCAGAGCTTATTCAGTCATAATATGAATAAAAATTCACCTGCGGAGTGGGTCTGCGCGAGCTGCCTGTCAAGGCTTGGCGAGTAAGCAACGAGTAGGACGCAATCTGTGCAGGCTTCGCTGCGATTTTTGTGCCGGCACGGGGTGCACGGCGAGTAGCAGCGCGAAGGGCTGAGGCTGAACGAGACGCGATGGAGGCCATTTTGACTGGAGAGAAGATGGAAAGGTACAATAACTTTTTATGATCAAAATTTATAGTTCTAAGAACTTACCGAGTCATATCAGCCAGCTATCACGTACACGCTGCCAGTCGTGTATCGTAAGTCTGGGCCACCATAACTGCTTCAAGCCTGTACATAATTTCAGATCAGGCACTATTGTGGCATGCCACATATACATCACCATAATCAAGACTATACGGTAGATCTGGCTAGCTATATAGGGGAGAGTGATGTATCAACTTAAAGCTACGAACGCTGTACACTGGACACAAGCCTCCACAACCGATCCTCCAACGCCTCGATAGTCGCACGTGGAGTATTCAAGCTACTCATGAAATACGCCACGTTGCCCAGCGTCCTATAATGCACCCCAAAAGGTGCACCTCCAGGAGCTGCGGACGTAGATCCATCATCCAGTGGCAATCGCAAGCTCTGGAGGAGAGTCTGAGCGGAATGCGATGCATAACCTGCACCACCAAGTCACATAAGCAATCTAAACAATAAAATGTAATAGGATCGACATTACCTGCATCATCATCCTTGAACTTGATAGCAAGCACGGTTCCCAATGCCATCGCTTCATCAACAATATCCAGACAAGATATCGAAGTGATGAACTCCGGATCCCAGAAACTCCACACTTTCGTCGCCAACGCTCCTTCAGGCGTCCATTTGCTAATTGCCCCCACCCACAGATCACTCTCCACCAACCTACCAACCAAATCAAGTGTCGCATTCGCAACCTGACATCCAACAGCATGTGCCGTATAACTATGTCCATGCAACAACGCGTCCACTTTGCTTTCACTCTTGAATGCCGAAAAGATACGGTCGGACGCGAGCGTTACTGCCAAAGGCAACACGCCGCCGGTGAGAATCTTGGCATTTACTGAGATGTCGGGGTTGACACCGAGTAGAGGGCCTGCGCTTTCGAATCCTAGGCGGTATAGCCCCATAAAGACTTCGTCGAATATGACTGGGAGAAGTGTAGGAAATAGGGCGGGGTCGCGGACGACGTCGACCATGATCCGTTGGAATAATGGATCCACGAATATCATTCCTCCTGCGCCCATCACGATGGGTTCGATGATTAGAGCTGCGAGTTTTCGGGTGTCGTCTGCCTGGAGGCTACGCATGTGTTTATTTAGGTATTGCCTGTAGTGTTTTGCTAGCGGAGATTCGAGACGCTGCTCGACGTCATAAACATGAGAGAGTGTTTCAAATCTTTCGATTGTCCGCTGATCACTGGTGAGAGACGACAGAGCAGGTGGAAGGGAAACAGTGACTTGGCCTTGCCGAATGGATACAGTCGGTGGGTCAAACCAATAACCCTTCGCTTCATGCCATTCGCAAGTATAGACCCCCTCCTCGCAAGCATCCATAGCCCCGATCGTATCTCCATGATAACTCCCCTTTAGTCCAACAACCCTCAAATTCTTCTTCTCCGGCGAACTCAACTCGAGTCCAGAGCTGACTATGAATGATCGTAAAGCCATTTTAAGCGCAACCTCCATCCCGGTAGATCCGTTATCTGAGAAAAATACACGAGAAGCCCAGCCTTTGCCCGGTCCTTGAAGGAGACGTTCAGCAAGCTTTAGAGCAGGAATATGAGTCGCCTGCGGGAACATGATATGGCCATAACGTCCTGCCGCATTTGCAGCAGCAAGTGCCAGCGTCGGATGAGCATGTCCGACAGCTTGCGTCCACCATGAAGCGGACCCGTCCAGTTGAGGTTGCAATAGCGATTTTGGTTGCGAAGGTGAAGTTTTCCCGGAAGAAGCATCATAAATGCTAAAGAAATCTGACCACGCGCTGTCGATGACCGAAACTTCCTTCTCGGTCTTGACCAACCCGTGTTGTACGAACGGCCACCAGATCGCGTCGAGCGTACGACGGGGCATTGAGTCTAGTTCTTCGATGCGTCTAACGTGACACTGGTCTAGATGTTCCAGTGCAGTGAAAATATCGCCTTTAAGGGTGTCTGGGACAAGATCCGAGTAGTATTTCTCTGTATTCGCAACGTTCTCTATAGAGTCGAGACGTGGGGGAGGAGGGTCAAGAGCAGTGACATGCGTCCCTCGTTCTGCAAAATACTGCGTTAGGTATTCATAATTCCTGTAGTATTCGTCCCGGAATAAGATGATCGCATCTATGATGTATCCACGGAGGAGGAGGGACTCGAATGATGAGATAGTTGATGATATGCCGCCGAGTCTGGAGTCTCCAATTAGTATGGTGGGGAGGAAGAGGGGGCGGTAGGTGTCTAGTTGGGTTGTTCCGGAGAGCGTTGGGCTGTGGACGCCTGAGCAAATCGGTTAGCAGGAAGTATCATAACTTGAAGAGACGCGTTGAAGTAGGGCTCACCTCCAGCAGTCTCCACATACATATGACCCGGCCCGCTCGCAACCCTAGCCCGCTTTCTGATATGCTCCGCAACAGACCTAACAAACGTTTCATCCGAAGGTACAGAAACCTTCAAGTTGTCCCAAGCCCCAAGATCAGCTCATCACAAGACACATCAACAACCACGCACTTTGAGTCCACCTTGAGTCTCAGAAGCCATCTTAACAGCAAGATGCGGACTAACGGGGTCTCCATAGCGGAACAAGCAATGAGCGTCCACTAGATGCTTTTGGGGCCCCGCATGGCGTTTTATATGTCTAGCACATGAAGAACAATATTCAGCGACGCGTTCTACGCCATGAAAAACACGTACTCATCATCCGCATCCTGCGGTGCACCAGTACTCACCGGCTTAAGATAAAAAACGCGGTTGCTGTTGAGCGCCGAAGCCCGAATGAGAGCAGTAGTGATGATAGTCTTTCCAACGTCTGTGTTTGCTCCGAATACTTGGTGGATTCGAAGGTGCTTGTAGAGATGGCTCATTTCATGGCAATTGCGATCCCAACGTTAGTGGAGAATCTGGAGATCGAACACAATCTCGGTTTGCCAAGGGCTTTTTCGGTTGCAATGATTACCTGGTCAAGTGTCGGAGTTTTAGTTGAGATCGCTGTGGTTGAACGTATTAAGCGAATCAGAAATACTGTACAGCACCCCCGACAAGACCACGAACATTCCGCGACGTTCATCATGATGTGAAGTCGTACACTGCTAGTACCAGGGCAGAGGTACCTGGACACACTCTCAGAGACTCAGACCCACGTCGGGCGCTAAGCAACAGGCTTTGCCACGTAGTAAGCTGAGATATTTCCCGTAAATGACGCTGACAAAAGTGACAACTAGCAGATCACCGAGTGTGTCGTGTGGTACGCTTATAAGGTGGTCGACCGTCATATATCATACTCACAATTCTCAATGCGAACTTCATTCACGGGGGCCCTGGCTGCATCATGGACTTTCCCGGCTCTTTCGGGCCTAGGACTGGGCTTTACGCTTACACACCTCCTACAAATCTCTTGCGTTAGGAAGTCTCGACTGAGAGACTGCGATGATAACTGATTAGTGTCCTGTAAATTTGGTCCGAGGCCAAATCATCCCGCGAGGTAGCGTGAGTTATATCACGTTGCAACGCACGGGATGAGCACTAGTCTCTCGTAGCCAAACCTTACATAAATAAAAGGATACAGTCGATCTAAGGATAGGTGCTATGTTTCAGATTCGTGACCAGCCCGTCTAATGAGGCAAGCCACCAGTCTAGCTATGTTTATCAAGTGAGTCTCTGTGCTTCTTGAAGAATTTTTTGAATGTATTTTTGTCAGTCATCAAAAAGCTTTATACTCTATAATCATAAAGCGTCAGATGACATCGCATCGGCTGCCGGCTACTGATTTCACAGCTACATTTCCCTTGGTCAATGGACTCAGAGCACGCAGTTTTTTTTTATCTCTGATAACACTGCGGCACAGCAATCCCCTAAAAATGACTCCCCAAGTGAGATTGGAGATGGAGACACAATTATCTCCATACTTACCTAGGTCCCAAGCTTTCAGCGTTGCCGCTTCGAAAGGACCACATCTGCTCGCTTCATTTGCAGCCTATCTGATAGCATCTGATCTGGTTATATGATACGGCCTCCGAAGGGATTATATTGAGCGCAAGATCAACGTTATGACGATTGCTCTAGTACAGTCATGGAATGTCATGTGGGGCCAGCCCGGGGACGGTCCTGTATAGCATACAAGACTCTCCTTCGTCGATGAATCGACATACATCATAGACCATAGACTAGTATAAGTACAGGGTACATGCAACCAATTCTCTCTCCAATCTTCAATCTCTCTACAAGTCTTCACAATCACGATGAACAGCCTGTCCACATCCACCCTCGATAGCAAAGTACGTGCTCGTGTTTTAATACCCTTCCATGCCCTGATTTTGATGAATATAGGTTCTAGCAAGCACCCGACAGTCCATCGCCGAATTTCTTCAGCGTTGCGGTTTGCAATATAAGAATTTCCCGCTTGACGAGACGTGGTACTCCGAATGCTCTCAGGAGGCCACCAAACGAGGCTATCCGATGGACGCCATTTTCCCATACATGAATATTGGCGTGGCTATAACGTCTAATGCTTACGGCCACCTCCCGGACCGTCCAACCAAGATGTGGATCTGCCTCTTCACCACCGTATGCACCTGCATGGACGACACGATGACCAGTGGAAAAGATCTAGTGCATGTGTACCGTTTCAACGAACGGTTCGCGAATTGTCAGCCGCACGAGCATCCAGTTATGCATGCGCTTGATGGACTCATACGGGAGGTTGCTTGGCATTATCCTGCACCGGTGTCAAACTTTATCGTGACGTCCGCGCTCGACTTCGTGTCTTCCCTTTTACTTGACCATGAGACCAAAGATATGCGGGTATGGTATTTCCTCAATAAAGCCAGCTTCGATCTTTAACTCTTTGTGTGAATAGATCTCGCCGCAGGCTCCCTCATACCCTGATTATGCTAGGATATTATCAGGCATACCGTATGCGTACGCATACTGCATTTTTCCTTCCACACTCCCGCTTCAGGAATACGTTCAATGCATAATGGATGTAGCTATGGTGATAAACTACACAAAGTAACTACTTGCATTGATGATTTTCTGTTAACCTTTCTAACCTGCCATGATTCAGTGATATATTGTCATTCTACAAAGAGGAGATCGAAGGCGACTCTGCAAACTACCTGTCGCTCATGGCAGCCTCTCGTGGTCTTAACAAACAGGACGCTCTCCAGAAACTCGTCGAGAAAACTGTACAACTACATCACGGTATCCTCGAACTCCTGAAACCACGTCCTGAGGCATATGACGCCTATGTCGCATTTTTCAATGGGTATTTCAAATTCCACACCCAAGGAAGGTATAAACTGCAGGAGATCATGTAGAAGAGGTCGTCTTCTTGATGGATACCTTTCTTATGGTGTTTCTCAACTTTTCCTCTGTGTTGATTACATCTTGAAGTAGAGTACTAGCTATTACGTTTGTACCCTGTCTCTAGGTCTACCAGGCGCCATTTATTAGATTGCCTGTCCCTTTGGCTTTTCTTACTCCTTCCAATTCAATCAAGCAGTTTTATGAGAATTTTTCCCAATGTACTTACCTCTAGATTAACTTTTCAGTGTATGTAAAGCTCGAGGACTACAACTCAAAGGGGAAGATCGTAAAAGGCACTATATATATAAGGTCCGGTTGATCAACATAATTTTACGCGCTCGCACGTGAAGATCACGATACTGGGACAACCACTTGACCCACAACAGAATTTTGGCCTTTCGCAAGCGTGCAACTCCTCGATGAAACGTAGTGGGGTCTAATGCAGTCTGGCGACCTGACTGACTGCAGTGTAGTTCGTCACGGTGTTACCGATATTCTCCGAGCAGCTTCCGAGCGTCTGCGCGGAGATGAGGGGTAGTGTAGGGTCTACCGCGTAAAAGATCAACCCATCCAAACTCCGTCTTTAATATTCGGGTGAAGTGATGCAAGATTCTGATGTACACATGCCATCTGTCAACAATCCGGAAAGATCCTGATGTTTTATTCCTGGCTGTCAACGTTCTTGACGGAGTGGTAGTCGTAATGACCATGATACCGTGACATGCTTTAGGGGGTGGATGAGCATGGGGCCAGAGGAACTCATTCTCTCCGGTGCTGGATTGACTATGCGCAAGATACCCTGCTAGGTGAATACCCTGCACTGTGTCTCGCAGTCTGGATTACAGACGATTGCGTGAACTTTGATGAACTCACGAGCATACCACCCTCCTTATCGATACGAATCAAATTCAGTTGCGTGAGCAGAGTTCCAAAAATAACAAAGCCAAGTAAGTCTATTTATCAGCAGTACTAGTCTACTCACTAATTCATGCTAATTCCTTGGTTCTCGTCTAGATAACACCGACGGTTAGCCTCTCTGTCTCTATTGTTCAGCATTAATCTTGTAATATCACATCGATGCTGATACGGAAGACATGATTCATAACCGGGACCGCAAAATCTTGATGCATAATATGGCACTGCCCCGCATCCTCCACCAATTAGGAAAGCCCACTCAATTGCCCTCCATCAACAACTACGCCTGTACTAGTAAGGAACAGACGGTCACGTTTGCTTTCCCAGTAAGTTCAAATCAATCCTATTTTTATAATTATCGCGGAACTTTCTTCGAGATGCCGCCTGAAAATGACTACTTATTCATGCACGATATCTCGTTTCAATAATCACCACAATCATACAAATCATGGTCGCTTCATATCATGTCAATTACCCTCCCCTCGATGGATCTCTGTCCTTCCCTCAATTGGTTGAATTCAATGCGCAACATAACTCGGACGTCCCTTTCTTTGTCTACGACAAACCTGACAGCAACGACCTGGTCTCTATCTCTCACTCAGACTTCTATCGAGCTTGTCATCGGGCTGCCCAGGCAATTAGAACAGCCTTCGCAGGCGCACATAAAGAAGTGGTCGCCCTCATCGTGAACTCCGACACCCTTCTTTACCAGACAGTATTCATGGGTATCATCTTCGCTGGGCTAGTTGTATGTACATAGATTTTCTGAATAATCGGGTTTCTGATTACCGCTATTTCAAGCCATTCCCCATGTCCCCTCGTAATTCGGTCCCAGCAGTCACGAGTATGATGCAGAAGACAGGGTGCCGTCGCTTAATCACGACTCAGGCATTCTCTCGCTTCCCTCATCGACGGGGTCGAAGCGGATCTTATGTCTGCCACTCAAACGAGCCAGCTACAGATTGACGAGATTTCCGGCGCTGGAATACCTCTACCCCTCATTCGTTAGTGGTACTCCCAATGAGGCTATTGTCCCGTACTCTTCCCTAGGTTCGCCGTCCTCTTGGAACGATGTATTATTCTACCTGCACTCCTCTGGCAGCACTGGCTTCCCTAAACCTATTCCACTAACTAACTTGACTGCCATCCACTGGTGCATGACGCGTGAGTCAGCAAAATAGTCTGCATATCGAACAACGCTAAGATGGAGTGCCGTTAGCATCTATTTCCGACCTCATCAACTTTCCCACTCCTATTCGCATCTGTGCTGCGTCCTTACCATCGTTCCATACCCTTGGTATATATTTTCAGCTGGTCACCCCTATCGCCACCTTGAGCAGTGTGTCTATTTACCCGCCTACATCCTTCCTCGATCCCTTGGCGACGCCTGTAGTACCCAACTCGCAAAATATCCTGGACTCTATACTCAAGACCAAATCAAATGCTTTGATAGTCGTGCCTGCCTTTCTGGAACAATGGGCGTCTTCGCCGAGTGCTGTCGATGTTCTGAAGAACCTCGAATACGCTGTAAGTTTGTTGTTGAGGGCTGTAACAAGGAATGACTCGTACTGATACCAATGCAGGCCTATGGTGGCGGTCCTCTCGCGCCTAAGATGGGAAATGCTCTGGCGGATGCAGGGGTCAAGCTTACTTGTGGCTACGGCGCTACAGAATTTGGTGTCATCACTCATTCCATCCGAGATTCGGTCGATCAAAAGTTTTGGGACTGGTTGCGATTTGGACCAAATTCCAAGATCAGATGGGCTCCACAGGACGATGGCACATATGAATGTCAAGTTTTGGTGCGTCTCCAAGTTGATCTTTGAACGCATGTTGAATGCCTTTTCGCAGACAACCCCGACGCATCAAGTATCAGTAGAGAATCTTCCAGACGTCAAGGGTTATGCTACTTCAGATGTATTTATCAAGCACCCGACCGTAGAGGGTTTGTGGAAGA
This sequence comes from Suillus discolor, assembly GCF_016758755.1. Taxonomy (NCBI): domain Eukaryota; kingdom Fungi; phylum Basidiomycota; class Agaricomycetes; order Boletales; family Suillaceae; genus Suillus; species Suillus discolor. The sequence continues at coordinate 178,168 of NW_024541331.1, forward strand.
TGTACGACTGAAATTTGCGTTATTTATGTTCTCTGACATATTCTTTGCAGTGTAGGAAGGATCGACGACGTTTTGGTACTCTCGTCCGGGGAGAAGACAGTACCGGCTCCCATGGAAAGCATTGTCTGTGCTAACCCCTACGTAACCGCCGCCGTCATCTTTGGCCGTGGACGCAATCAAGTTGGGATCCTCATAGAGCCACAATCAGGGTCTGAAATTGATGTTGATGATGAAGAGCAACTTGCTGAGTTTAGGAACCGAGTGTGGTAAGTCCCCAAAAATTGCATGCTACTGTTGAGTCTGAAGATGTCCTTGAAGGCCGGACATAGAGGAAGCGAATAAGGAGGCTCCTGCCTTCAGCAGGATCTTCAAAGAAATGATTCTTGTGGCACACAGTAAGAAGCCCATGCCTCGAGCTGCAAAAGGGACCGTCAACAAGAAAGTAGCCGTCAAGTTGTATGAGGAGGAGATTAATGCCCTGTGAGCATAGTATCTATTCGTTACTCTGTCAACTAGACTTCATGGGTGACAGATATGAAAAGGTGGAGAGCAGCGCTAGAGCAGGTATTGATGTACCTTTGCCTACAAGCTGGACTGCGGAAGAGGTCGAGGGATGGCTCAAGGTCCACGCTGCCGCTGTGAACGCCGACAAGGAAGTTGATCCTGATGCGGACCTTTTTACTCAGGGCTTTGACAGGTGGGTCGAAACTAACAAAGGCTAGTGCTATGCTTACTTTTTATATCTAGTCTCTCTGCGACATTTCTCAAAAACCGCATTATCGGCTCTCTCAGTTCGTCTTCAGATCGTGACCTTCAGGCATCAGCATCGCGGATTGACCAGAACATCATATTTTCAAGTCCTTCGATTCGCCAGCTCGCGAGAAGCGTCATTAATGCAGTATTGCAGCAGGATGGTGCAACCGTCGACGCCAAGACTGATATCGAGAACATGATCGAGAGGTATTCAGTCGGATTAGGGAACTCTGTCACAGAGGCCAACACCACTCTAGTCAATGGGCGTAGCCAAAGCAATCATGGGGTTGTCCTGACCGGGTCTACGGGTGGACTTGGCTCATACCTGCTTGCAGATCTACTCCAGCGCGAGGACGTGTCTGTGGTATATGCGTTTAATCGCCCGTCAAAGGGGACATCTATACAACAACGACAGGAAGATGCGTTCGAAGATCGCGGTTTAGATTTTTCCGTGCTTCAGTCAGACAAACTGGTGTATGTAGAAACTGATACATCCCATGACAACCTAGGTCTGGATGAAGAGTTATATCAGAAGGTTAGCGTCATTTCCAGTGTCATCGAATTAACTAAAGATAGCGTAGATCCGCACGTCTGTTACTGTCATCATTCACAACGCTTGGCGACTCGATTTTAATCTGGCGCTCTCTTCATTCGATTCTCACGTGAGGGGAATGAGGAATCTTATAGACCTGGCACTATCTTCTCCCCGTCGTCCAAAGCCGCGTTTCATGTTCGCATCTTCCATCTCATCTGCTCAAAGTTGGGATCAAGCGAAGGGACCATTCCCAGAAGAGGTAGAATACGACGCAGGGGTCGCAGTGGGCCTTGGCTATGGCGCGAGCAAATACGTTTCGGAAAGGGTAAGTCACAGGCTACTTCGGGGGCATGAATTATATGAACACCGTTTCCATTAAGATTCTCGTCAATAGCAAGTTACCGGCATCATCGTTCAGAATTGGACAAGTATCAGGAGGACCCCCGCGAGGAGCTTGGTCCACGACAAACTGGGTACCGATCTTCATTAAATCAAGTATAAGTCTAGGCGCACTTCCGGAAGCTCAAGGAGTAAGTGCATTACTATTGAGGGTATCCATTCGTGACACGCGCGTTTTAGTTTGTGTCTTGGATCCCTCCCCACGCCATATCAAATGCCATTCTTGATGTAGCTTTCGCGGAAGAAGAACCTTCCATCGCGGTGAATCTGGTGCATCCGAAACCGACTGCATGGAAGGCGTTGATACAGCCTATTGCGGATGCCTTGGTTGAGCATAAAGTAACAAGTCACCCGCTACCTCTTGTGCCATTCTCAGAGTGGTTCGAAAGGCTTGAATCGAGTGCCAAGGACGCGAGCGAAGAGACCATGAAACGCATCGTACGTGTATCTCAATAGCTGGCCAGAACGTTTTTAATCTAATCTTCAATTACAGCCTGCTATCAAGCTTCTCAACTTTATGCGTGCCATGGCTCATTCAGACACCGCGATCAGGGCGTCTGGAAAGATGGACTCCGAAGCGGGTGGCTTGACTTTATTCGCCACCGCTGTAGCCGAACGCGTCAGTCCAACGATGAAGGAACTGAAGCCGCTGTCTTCGGCAGACGCGGCACAGTGGTTGGATTATTGGATGGCAATGGGGATGTTTGAATGAACATATGAGTAAGCAGCAGTTATCCATCGTCCCCTCTTGTCTTTAACAACATAGACGATCAGAACTCGGGAGATTGTACTTGTAGTTGGAGTTTTTGAATTGTTTTGGAGAAATGCCGATGGAATGCGACTTGGGAACCTTTCTGGTTCCACCTGTTTGATCAGCTAGCTGTTTAAATTCTTTGTATTTTGTACAATATGTCTCCTGAATATCGACAACCCCGATGTGTTAGTACAATGCGAGCTTTTGAGGTCACCAAGCTAGGTGACTCGAGTACTCATTCTCGTCAGGCGCGGAGTAGCTGATGAAGACTTGTGGAAAAATGGGCTAGAATTCAGTCATAATTAATGTTGCCTTTGTACTTGACTTTGTGAGCGCTCTTGTGCAGTTGTCTAAGTAGTAAGAAGGCATCCGCGTGAGTATAAGCGCAGGCATCTGTGTCGCTGCGGGCATCCGCGTCAGTGCCACTGTGCGGGCATCCACGTCCACGAAAGTGCGGGAATCTATATGCGCACGGCAGCAGGTGTTGGCAATGTGGTACTCTTGCTCGCCATTGGCAGAAAGTGTCATGACGACTAGGTGGATGTTTCTCGAGTGCTCTCTGCTCACGACCGGCTTCCCCGCCGGACTTGTCTTTATTGCATGCGGATGCATATAAGGACCTAAGCCACTAGGGCTCACCGGTGTAACGGGTAGGACTGCAAGGGGAGGCCAAACCTCTATAGCGGGAGGCTACGGCTCTGTCTATCGAGGACAGACTACGACATGCACGAGGACTACCGACTACGATCCAGGACTCCTGCCACCGCGCCAGGACCTCTGCCACTCCCGTCGTGTCCTGCCAGAGCGCCCCGCTCCACCGGAGTCTATAGCAGAAAAGAAAATCTGAAATCACGCGACCCGAGACACCCGCCTAATGATATCCAGCACCACCGCACTCAAACGTCAGGCCCTCCCAACCCTAACTATTATTATGAATGATACACCCGACCACGAAACATTTCGTCTGCGTATCTGGCAGGAAAACCTCAATAAGTCGTCTACCGCTCAACACTGTATACTAAGTGGCCCTTTTACAGCGAAAGAATACGACATTGTAACCATACAGGAACCCCACATCAACTTCCTCGGCAACACAAGAGCAACTCCGGACTGGAACGTAGTCTACCCAACGCACAAATATACACACAAGGACCGATCGCGAGCAGTCACCCTTGTCCACAAACGACTCAACACCAACAACTGGCGCCAACTACCCTTCCCCTCAGCAGACGTGGTCGTGATTCAACTCAACGGCACATTCGGCAAACTAACCATATTCAACATCTACGATGACAGCAAAATCCGCAAGGTCATTCCCCTCCTGGCCACCTATCTCGACAATGAAATCCGCAACATCCGCCCAAACCCCAACGACCACATCATCCTTATGGGGGACTTCAACGCCCACCACCACCTCTGGGAAGAGGCTCGAAACGCTCACCTCTGCACCCCGCCAGAAGCACAAGAAGCCGCACAACGCATCATCGAGCTACTAGCAGACTGGGACATGAGAATGGCTCTACCCCGCGACAGACCCACCTTGCAATCAACCAGCAGTGGCAACTGGACAAGGCCCGACAATGTCTTTTGCACAGCCCACTCCCTCGACGCATTCACCCTTTGTGACACAGCACCCAGACGACGCCCTCCCTGTACTGACCATGTCCCCATATTATGTACCCTAGACCTCGAAATACCACGCACCTCGACCACAACCCTCCGCAACTACCGAGAAGTCGACTGGGAAGAATTCCGCGGACGACTCGACCTCCACCTTGACGCAATACTCCCCCCAAAGGCCATCACCTCCGAGCAACAATTCCAAAAAGCCGCAACCGATCTCAGCAACGCCCTCAAACAAACAATAGCCGACAAAGTACCTACCTCAAAGCCCAGCCCGCACTCAAAGAGATGGTGGACAAAGGACCTGACGAAGATGTTGAAAGAGAAGAACAAGCTAAGTGGCCTATCCTACAAGATGAGAGGATTACCGGATCACCCAGTACACGAGGAACACCGCAAGCACCGCAACAAACTCACCGAGACCATCAAGAAAACCAAGGAAGAACACTGGATAGACTTCCTGGAAGAGTTAGACCAGCAAAGTATCTACACCGCTAACAAGTACATCTCATCGCCCTCAGGAGATGGCGGCAGAACAAGCGTCCCAGTCCTCAAGATCAAAAACACTAACGGTCTGCCCACAGAAGCTGTCACTAACAAAGACAAGAGCAAGGCGCTTGCCGATACATTCTTCCCTCCTCCTCCACTGTCAAGTGCAATCCCAGAAGACTACGACTACCCGACCCCAGCCATGCCCTTCAAACCCTTTACCGAAGACGAGATCAACCGCACGATAAGCAACACGAGCTCATACAAAGCCCCAGGACCCGATGGGATATGCAACATTGTCTTCAAACACGCCGCTTCAACACTCGTCCCCTACCTACTCCATCTCTTCAACGCTGTATTCACCCTCAGAACGTACTTCGACCCCTGGAGGGAGTTCACCACAGTAGTGCTTCGCAAACCAGGAAAAGCCGACTACTCTACCCCAAAAGCATATCGCCCCATCGCGCTCATCAACACTACCTGCAAACTACTAACTGCCCTAGTCGCGGAACAAGTCACTCTTATCATAGAACACTTCAACCTCCTACCCAGCACACACTTTGGAGGCCGCCCCGGACGCACAACTACTGACTCCCTCCACTTATTAGAGACAACCATCAAGAACGCGTGGCGTAAAGGTCAAGTAGCCTCTGTTTTATTTCTAGATATTGAAGGAGCATTTCCTAACGCAGTCACTAACCGCCTAGCCCACAACATGCGCAAACGAAAACTCCCCTTGGAAATTGTTGAATTTACTGAAAGAATGCTCACAGGACGACGCACGCAACTTAGATTCAACGACTCCACCTCAGACTGGATAGATATTCGCAATGGCATTGGCCAAGGGGACCCCCTCTCAATGATAGCTTATCTAATTTATAACGCTGACCTTATAGACATCGCCAACCCGAAAAACGGAGAATACGCCCTAGCTTTCGTCGACGACACCGCCTACATCACCATTGGACCAACATTTGAAGACACACACGAAACCCTCAAAGATATGATGGAAAGGCCCAACGGCGCAATCCAATGGTCAGGAGACCACAACTCCAAATTTGAAGTCAACAAGTTCGCCCTTATAGACTTCACCCGCAGCAAGAATAGAACCAGACCCCCTCTCGTCATTCAGAACACCACCATCAACCCCACTGAGCACCATCGCTTCCTCGGCCTTCTAGTGGATCAGGAGCTAACGTGGAAATTTCATATAGGCTACGCCATCGCGAAAGGTACAGAATATGTACTCCAACTACGCCGTCTCTCGAAACCCTCCAACGGGGTGTCAGCAAAGCTCATGCGACAACTATATGTAACGGTCGCCATTCCGAAGTTCACGTACGGAGCAGACGTATGGTTCAAGCCCATATACTCAGAAGGAATCAACAAGGAACAACGAGGGTCGAAAGGAGTAGCAGAGAGGCTAGCTAAGGTCCAGAGAATCGCCACGCTAAGCATCACCGGCGCTATGAGATCCACAGCTACTGACACCCTCGACGCGCACGCTAACCTCCTCCCCACAGATCTCCTCCTCCAACGCACTTGCCATAGAGCAGCGCTTCGTCTAGCATCCCTCCTGCTTCGTCACCCCCTACACAAACACCTTACTCACATCGCCAAACACCCCAACATCAAACATCATCGATCCTCCCTTCACAACCTCCTCGACACGTTCAAAATATTCCCGAAGGATGTCGAGACCCTGGACCCGATCCGCAGATCAAACGCAACAATCCCAAATGCCTACCAGACCCATACCGCCCCCAACAAGAAGCAGGCCATCAAGGAACAGAGGGAACTAGTAGATACCATCCAGATCTTCATGGACGGATCAGGACACGACGGGAAAGTAGGAGCAGCAGCGGTACTCATCAGAGAAGGACAGGAACCTCGTACCCTCAAATTCCACCTCGGTCCGGACAAGAAACATACAGTGTATGAAGCGGAAGTAGTCAGCCTAACGCTTGTGGTCAAATTGTTAGCAACGGAGCGAAACGTCCAATACCCAGCAACCATACTCATAGACAACCAAGCAGCCATTCTATCCGGTGAGAGTCACAATACGAAACCTGGCGGTTACTTAGTAGAGCACTTTCGCAGCATGACAAGACACCTAGCCAAGAACAGACGAGATCAAGAGCGCAACTTCAAGCTAACAGTAAGATGGATACCCGGACACGAAGGAGTAGTAGGAAATGAATTAGCAGATGTCGCTGCCAAGGAAGCGGCAGAAGGGCCTAACCAGAACAGCGCGCCAGAGACGCTACCCAAGTACCTTAGAGGCAAGCCACTCCCCGACAGTATATCAGCCTTGAAGCAGTGGCACGAAGACGCACTGAAGAAGAGATGGGAAAAGAAATGGAAGAAATCACCACGCTACGCAAGGGCAACCGGCATAGATCCCTCAATGCCATCCAATCGCTACATCAAGCTAGTAGCGACCCTCCCCAGACAACAAACCAGCATGTATACCCAACTCCACACCCGTCATCTCCCACTAAATTAGCACCTCCACCGCATAGGAAAGAGCAACACTCCCCACTGTCCCACATGCCCAGATACTGACGAAACTATCCATCACTTCCTATTCGACTGCCCGCAATATACCCGGGAACGCCATCAACTCACTAACGCGCTGCGAAGACAAGCGTCATCCATCCAATATATCCTCACTGCCGAGAAAGCCACCCAACCACTGATGCGTTACATCAACCAAACGAGAAGATTCAAACCCATACTCGGTGAGCTCACGAACAGTTAAAGAACACTCTTTCAACCCACTACCCTACAGACACAATTAATCAACTAAATCTCCCCTCTGCGCAACATACATCAAGAACTAATACAAAACTACCATACACCACCCAACTCCGACACAGGAGAGAAGAAGTCTCGCTGCGCGAGACACCATTCGACACTAATCATCTCCGAGACAGAAGGGAAGAAGCCCCGCTGCGCGAGACACTACCGTAGGAGTGCAGACACTATATACGCTCCACACCACATCACTCCCTCTGTACGAACTCAGCGTCGGCCTTCGCCCGACAATATGCTGACGGAGTACTTGTTTTCCATTGAGACCACGGCAGTACACACATATATATACGCTAGAATAGGCGGGAGCAAGCCCCCCGCGAACAGGGCTAAGTCCAACATAGGGTCAACGACCCCAAGAGGACAATAAACTTGATTTAAAAAAAAAAAAATCTGAAAGGCGGCAGGCTGCAGACAGCGGCGCCGGAGCTGGCTGGAGTGTAGCCTGGTAGGCGGATGAAGAGAAGCCACAACGTGCTGCACAGCCGCTACACGAAGTCCTAACCCTACACTCGGGGTAGAATTCCAATTCACCGTGCGCACTGGACACAATGCCTGGAATCAAGTGAATCACAGATCGATCGGTTACACCAACACCATTAAACCACAAGATTGGTATTACATGTATCCTGTACAGAGTAAAGCAAGGGTATGCATAGTCAACGAAGACCACTAACATATGTCACAAGGACCGTCAAACATCGTACTAGCACTTATTATCCAATGGGTCTGAATCACAATCCAAGTCCTGGTCACCTAGCGATTTCGAATCATCAATTTCATCTTCATCTATAGAATTATTTGTTTCATCATCCGAAAAATACTGGCCTTCAAATGCCATACGCAACGCCGTGCTCGGGCTGAACAACGTAAACTTCGATTTCCCTAGGTGGACCTTGACCACCGAAAACATATATCCTTTCGGTGGCGAGTCGCTTCGTGCGCGAATCTCATCAGCAATCTCTGGCCATATAGGATCCTCCCCAGGAAACTGCTCAAGCATGTGCACGGGGAGCACGTACATCTTTGGCGAATACACAGTCAGATCCACCATGAGCACGAGTTTATCGCTGAATGCAGGGAACTTCTGCTGTGCTTCACGAACGCGCGTTTCCACGTCTTTGGCCATTCCAGAGATCTGAGTAATTTCGAAGCCTGCAATGACTTGGAGACTGTTACGGATATCGGAGGAGCCCCACGGGCCTGTTTGCGATTCGATTGAGAAGCATGAGACAAGGACTGAAGGGACTCGCCAACGGTGCACCTCAGAACTTGACACCACTTCCTGTGTCCATTGCGCCAAGCAGTCCTTTGGCATTTCTCCGAGCAATAGATTGATACCAAGCAGCCTGAGCACCGACGCTTTTTGCTGATAAACTTGGATGTGCGCATCGGACACTGACACATATATAAGCATCCACATGATGGAACTAGAGATGATCAGCGTACTCCTGGACCGCTGCACCTGTATTCAAAGAAGTTCATAGGTTCTACGCTGCGATAGTCCATAGCATTGATAGTAGATGTCAGGACGATTTCGAGAGCAGCCCCCAACCCTTCGTCAGCGTATCTCTCGTTTTTCCGTAGGAGCATTGTGCATGCGAAACCAGTGTCGGAAATATTGATGCAACGACCCTGTGGTATATAAAAAATGTGGCGAGAAGGAAGAGTAACTCTATGTCACCCATGCGGCCACGGACGGGGCGATCACGACGGTAGGCGTGAAATGGGCAAATAACACCCTTCTCCAACGTTTGAATCAGGCCAGCATCGATTGCCTGGCATACACATGTTACTCCGTCATCTGCATCGCGAATAGCGGATGCAATGTACGAGTACCCCGACCACAGAACTTTCTGTCTACCCGCGAGTCCCAGCTGTGGATGAAGATCCAATTCCTCATTTGCTTGCACCAAGATCCTCGGCAAGATCTGAGTGATTGCATCCACTACTGTGCGAATCGAACCTTGGCGGATAAGCTGTTCGCGGCATGAAGGGATCTTGGCTACTGATAGTCTGGAGAAACTGGAATGAATAATTGAGACCAACAGTGTAGAGATGAAGTTGCTTGACGCTCGGATCGGAAACCATCCACAATCGAGGTTCTTCTACAGCAGCAGCATCTCTGGTAATCCGACGGATGTATCTGAGAAGGGTGAAGACAACGGGCTTCACCCCTCCGGCAGCATGTATAAAGTTCGATAAAGGAAGGGTGATTTTGTCTGGATGTTCAGATTCAGATACGCACACATAGTTTGTTAGCGCAAAAGACGCTCGGAGCTTAGAAACGAGGGCATCTGTGGTAGTTCCAGGGTCGCCTTGGAGTACCTCTCCTTTAAGGTTCCCTACTAATATCCATAACTGCGCGACGAAGTGCTGAACAGAAACAGAAGAACGGAGCAAGTGACGCCCTTCTTCCGATTTGGTGCAGATCAATGAGAGCGGACTAATGGTCAATTTTACAGCATCGGACACACTGCAAAGATCGGGGCGTGGAGGAGTAACTGAGACATCATAAGGAGGAGGGAGGCAATTTTGAGCGAAGAACCACATCCACGGGTACGTTTCGTCCCACTTCCTCACAATATACTTTGTCACGGCGTCGTCCCTGCCATCAGAAGGTGAAGAGGTGGCAAGCGTGCTGACCGTCACCAATCCCAAGAGAGCCCACTTCGCGCGTATGATGGCAGGAATAGTCTTGGGATTGATGTATTTTGGTACTTGAACTGAATTGAGCGTCGCGTGAAAGATGGGCACCAAGCAACAAAAACGGGAAGGGGAAGATCTGGTGATCGAAAGAGTCATAAACTCAACCAGCCTTGCGAGATCTGTGATAGATCCCTGTAGAGCTTTTTTCGCAGTGATCTTGAGTGCATGTTAGTGATAAAATGAATTTTGTATGATAAGAGATCCAACTTGTGTTGCCGCTGGCAGAGACTTCAGTGCTTTTGTTTCATCTGTAGTGAGCTGCAAGCTTGATCCCACTGTAGCAAATGGCATGAGGGGCGGTAGCAGTACTATATAGCGTGATCACTGATAGGCTTCAGCAGGCTGCAGGGGACAGCCTCGGGTGGAATTAATATTGGTCAATGTTTGGTGAATCGGGCTTTGCCGGGACCGTTATCAGGTCGCAGCCTGCTAATTTGCAGAGCGCATCCGCGTCGATTCCGCGAGGTCAGCGTAAATTAGATCACATTGGCACGCGGGGCGAGCGCTGCTAGCGCTGAGCACCGGTGAGCACTAGCTGTCACTCGTAGCCAAACCTTATATAAATAAAAGAATACAGTCGCTCCTTCTTTTTCAAGGGTAGGTACTATGGTTTTTTCTACTCCAATTTTTTAACGTTGAAGGTGATACCCCTACTTATGTAGGACAATACTTTTTGATCTACTTGACCCCGGATTTCCTTATGTACCGAAATCGCGAATGCCCTGATATAAGGCGTACCCCGATCAGTCCGCCGTTCCCGCCGGACGCTATGGTTATCAGGTGTCTCTGCGCTTAGTATTGAAGAATTTCTATTACGGAAAGGCTCCACCGTGACCGGAGAACAATGCTGTTGAATGTATTCTAGTGAGTCTTCAAAAAGTTTTATGCCGCTCTTAGCGCTTTAATTTTATCGAGTGTTCTCCCAAAAGCTATCATATAATTTATATTCGGCCACTCCTTAGAGAGCTGTGCATGGAAGAATGGTATTTTTCTGTGCACGTTTATGTTAAAGTCGTATGACTGCTGGATTCCCCCCCCCCCCCCCCCCCCGTGTGTCTCAAGGACCCGCAATTATGGTATCTTTACCACATACTGCATGCATCATGTAGACCTAATGTCAAGAACCGGGACCATCAAGCTTCAGATGGCATCGCAACGGCCACCTGCCACTGATTTCACTTACACTATTTCGGCAGTTACATTCCCCTTGACTCGGAGCGGGCGGTTTTTTAACCTCTGATAGCACTGCGGCCCAGCCATCCTTGAAAAGATTACGCTCTCGTCGGAGATAGAGACACAGTTGTCTGCATACTAACCTGTGTTTCAAGTCTCCAACCTTACCGCTTCGAAAGGATCACATCCGCTCGATTCATTGGCAACCTATCTGATAACTTCTGATACAGTCATTCTCTCCGAAGAGATTACATCAGGCGCGAAGTCTCCGGTCATGATTGCAATGTAACTTTCACAAGGTCGGCGTTATAATTAATTATCGCACCACAGTCATTGGATGTTACTATGTGGGTGCCGGTCCTGTATAGTATACAAGACTCTCGTTCGTCAACAAACCGACATACGTCAAAGAGTATAAGTACAAGGTACATGCAACCCAAATATTGGAGCCATTCTCTCGCCAGGCTTCAATCTTTCTGCAAGTTTTCACAATGACGATGAACAACCTGTCCACATCCACCCTCGATGGCGAAGTACGTGCTTGTGTTTTGATACCCTTCCATGTTCCGATGTTGATGTCGAATGTAGGTTCTAGCAAACATCCGCCAGTCCATCGCCGAATTTCTTCAGCGTTGCGGGTTGCAATATAAGAATGTCTCACTTGACGAGGCGTGGTACTCCGAATGCTCTCAGGAGGCCATCAAACGAGGCTATCCGATGGACGCCATACTCCCATACATGCCTGTTGGCGTGGCCATGGTATCCAACGCTTATGACCATCTCCCGGGCCGTGCAACAAAGATGTGGATGTGTTTCTTCACCATCATATGCGCCTGCATGGACGACATAATGATCAGCGGAGAAAATATAGTGCACCTGTACCGTTTCAACGAGCTGTTCGCGAACTGCCAGCCGCAGGGGCATCCGGTTTTGAATGCGTTTGACGGGCTCTTGCGGGAGGTCGCTTGCCACTATTCTGCACCGGCGTCCAATTTGATCGTCACGTCCGCGCTCGACTTCGTGTCTTCCATGTTACTTGACAATGAAACCAAAGATATGCCAGTATGGTATTTCTTTAATAAAGAGCTTCAATCTTTAACCCTTTGTGTGAACAGATCTCGCCGCAGGCTCCCTCATACCCTGAGTATGCTAGGATGCTATCAGGCGTGGACTATGCGTACGCATACTGCGTTTTCCCTTCCACACTCCCGTTTCAGGAATACGTTCAATGCATAATGGATGTAGCCATGGTGATAAACTACACAAAGTAATTACTTGCATCGATGATTTTCTGTCAACCTTTCTAACCTGCCATGATTCAGTGATATATTGTCATACTACAAAGAGGAGATCTAAGGCGATACCGCAAACTACCTGTCGCTCATGGCAGCCTCTCGTGGTCTTAACAAACAGGACGCTCTCCGGAAACTCATCGAGAAAACTGTACAACTACATCACGGTATTCTCGAATTTCTGAGACCGCGTCCTGAGGCATATGACGCCTATGTCGCATTTTTCAATGGGTATTTCAAATTCCACGCTACCTTTGGAAGGTATAAGCTGGAGGAGATCATGTAGAAGAGGTCGTCTTCTTGATGGATACCTTTCTTATGGTATTTCTTAACTTTTCCTCTATGTTGATTACATCTTAAAGTAGAGTGATAGCTATCACGTTTGTACCCTGTCTCTATGTCTATCAGGCGCCATTTGATTGCCTGTCCCTTTGGCTTTTCTTACTCCTTCCAGTTCAATCAAGCTGTTTTATGAGAACTTTTTTCAATGTACTTACCTCTAGATTAATGTATGTAAGGTTTGGTTGATAAATATGATTTTACCCGCTCGCATGTGAAGATCACGCTGGGACAACCACTTGACCCACAACGGAAGCTTGGTCTTTCGCAAGCGTGCAACTCCTCGATGAAAGTCATCAAACGCAGTGGGGTCTAAAGGGTCAATCTAGCGACCTGGCCAACGAAAGTGTAGTTCGTGTTGCTGATATTCTTCGAGGAGCTAACGAAGACCTATGCGGAGATGAAAGGCAGTGTGGCGTCCACTGCGTGCAGAAAGATCAAGTCCATCTCTTCCAAACCGCATCTTTACTCGGACGAAGTGATGCAAGTTTTTTGCAATGACTGTTCGGATGTAGCGCTCGCCCTAATCCACGCCTTTGCATTGCACAGTGGCCTGGAGGAGACGATTGAGGTATTCTTGCAAGAAATCAACACCCATGAAGCTACCATGTTGCCCAGTGAGGTTGACGAATAGGCTGTGGTTCTGATAGTACCTCAATGAATGGTCGCTGAACCTATTAAGCTTGATGTTTCAGCAGCCTTCTGACATTAACTTCGAGGTGTGCCGTGACAGGCAAGGACTATTTTGGCAAGGCTATGACCCATATTTGTGTGAAAATTGATAAAGAATCTGTGGATGAGCCTTTTTGGAATGATGAATTTTAGCCAACCCTAAGTCGTTTCATTCACGACACGTTCATGGCTTGCCGTGCCGCCTACGACCAGCTTAATGATAAGGAAACATTGGCATTGAAAGAAGATGTGATACGACTGCCAGTGCACGCATCGCTCTAAGGACAATATCCACGGACTGCCCCATCGACTTTCACGTTCGGATGACGAGATGTGCTTTGGGATGATAATCTGTCCTGGTCCCACAGTGATTCGGACGGGTGTTAGCCCATCTGTGAAGATTTTGACTGGATCGTTGATTACCTGTCGGATGAAGTAGAGCACGACAAAGCGGACAAAACAATGATGCTTTGCTTGCGCTGAGCGCGATGCGTGGACTAGGAAACTCTGCCAAGCGACATGGGCTCTACCAGACCTTCAGAAGCCTTTGTGAGGAATGGTATAGCTCATGCTGCATGCAGTTGACGTTGCAATATCTTCAGCGCAGGAATTGTGCAACAATATGTCTCCTAAAATCGAGAACCATAATTTCTTGCAAAGGTTCCATATCGATGGAGCTGATGCAGAACATATGTGCGTCTGCAGCCAAATATTTGAACGTGTTTGTCACTAGTACACACGTCCCAATTTATTCCTTTTCGGTCAATGCGAGGATCACGTTGATTAGATAAAGCACTGTACAATTCTACAAGAGGTGCACAACAAGGGTTGCAACTAATAAGCGGAAATACACTATGTACGACTCGGAAGACCCTCGCAATTTCATACTATACACGCCCGCAATTAAGTGTGAATCGTACGACCTCGAGGATGGGATATATGTATGCAGAAACCTAACCAGGTGTCTGGTACGTGTAAAGTATTATCATAACGATGCGGAACAACTCAGATGTGATCCCCTTCCCCACTACTCGCGAATATACTCTATCGCCCACGGTCCAAGCTCATCCTCAGCGATAGGAATAGTCACCCCACAAGCCGCAAAATGACGCGCAACAGACAACCTGTCGATATCATCCGCCACGCCCACAAACGGCGCATAACAGACGTGGGGAGAGACGCTGAATGCAGCTCTCCGCAGGATGCTGGAATATTCGCCGCGCTCGGCGAAGAGCTCTGTGACAACTGTCATGTATTTTTGACGGGCTTCGCGGGATTCGGGATCGCTCGGGTTGACTATGGGGCGGAGCCGAGCTACGGTTCGGCTGGCTTTCATGTCGGAGAGGACGGGACGACCGTCCGGTTCGCGGCGAATGCCCTTTGGGCAGGAACTGGGGTTGGCGGTGTAGTACGATACCCAACACTCGACAGGGTCCTCGAGACGAGGGTTGTTTAAGGGGGCAGGTAACTTTGGGAGTGACGAGGGGTGCTCCCAATCAGGAGTCCGCCAGTTGGATAACAAGTAGCGTTGGACTTCGGTCTTTTGGTCTCTGGGTGTTTTGTGCGCTTCTGAGCAGAGGGCTTTAACTTTTGTAAGGGCACTGTAGTTGCCGGGCTGGTGTGCGGCTTTAATGAGGGATTGGACTTGTTTGATGCTCTTGGCAGGCTTTGTGGGTTTATGAGTGGGTGAGGCTACAACCGTCCAACTGAGGGTTGGAGGGGCGTCGTCTGATAATGTAGCTTGAAAAGCTGAGTCGTCATCTGGCTGACCTGTTGCCAACACGGCAGCAAATGAGCGAGCTGCAACGCAGTCGGGCAACTGCGCTTGAGGGGAAGCAGGGGTTGTCATGGGGGGAGACAACTGTTGAGGATACATGGGAGTTAAAAAGTCGAGGGAGAGCTGGTGATCGATGGGAGGTTCGATAGGGCGAAGATCAGATGGTGGATCTGCAGGGGGGTCTAGCTGAAGAGACTTTACAGAAGAATGAAAGGAGACGGATTCGATAGGACTAGAGATATCGACTGCAAGGGCAGTTTGTTGTCTGAGCTTGTCCTGTAGTTGCTCTGATTCTGTACGTGTTGCGTCTAGCTGAGAACGAAGAGTAGATAGCTCTTCACGAGCTTGGTTACGCTCAAGGCGATAACGATCAATGTCATCGACGAGGACTCTATTTTCCTCTTTTTGACGGCGAATGCCCTCTGATATGCCCTTGTTAAAGAGGTCTTCGCGCGTGCGCTTCCTGTCTTGGAAGGCGATTTGAAAAGCTGGCTGATGCGAGGAATAACTTGCATCAGCGACATGCTTCATGTATGAAGAGCAAATGTCGCATCCTGAAGGGTGAACAATTCCATAGTCGTCAAGGTACTCCCAAGGGGAGAGAAGAGTGGGAACACCGCGATTGTCTCTAAGAGAAACGCGGTATGGCTCGTCATGAGATGACAAGGAAAACATGATTGGTGTGTTTGATAATGAAATGCGCACCAGGCGATGAAGAAGGGTATCTGAGATGTGGGGAGATTCATTGTGGCGCCAGGCCAGGTTGATATGCTGTCCAACACGTGTCTTGCCTCGCGTTCACTGCCAGGCGGGTTATTTACTAATGTTAGATTTAGATGCTGTAGAGAAACAAAAGTCAACAAACGATTCGAACTGGCTTGCTCATAATCCTAAATGCTCGTCAGTAGCCGTAGTAGTTAGTGGTGGTTGGTTGGTTGGTGTAGCTAATAGTCAGTAGTTAATGATTAACTTAGGCACATCATGTGTTAGTGTTAACGTAAGCAATTAGCACGTGGGTAGGCGATGATCAGGTCAAGGACCACAGCGAACTCAAGCATCTACTGCGATCACTGCGGACCGTGGTCGACAAGAAAAGCATTGACATACCACTGACATACCATTATATTCATCTCTATATCATCTAAATTCGCTTGCTATACCACCGTGACATCCAAGATGTCATTCATAGATACACTTCAAAATGCCCTTGACCGCATGTTACCAAGGAGGTCAAAGACTAACACAGTACCAGCAGCAGTTGGGATAGGAAATGGGCTTGGTATGGTCAACTACGAGGACGACGTGAGTCTCTTATTATTATTTTGTACCCAGTAGCTGCCAGAAAACGCCAGCCAACTTTGTCCTTGTACCCGCTCTATGCGCTTCGACTCGAACCATTTACGTAATACACCCAACTTCCCTCTATGCCTCTTCATGGATCAGTCTGGAACACTGGTCTTCCTCCTTTTCTTGCCCCTTTTATGGATCGTTTGGCTCGCGGTCATTGATATTTACTTACAACACTCTATCAATCATGCTGACACCTTTTCCGCCTTTTAGATGATTATAAGCAAGCCTGCCATCATATTTCACATTTCTCAGACATTCTTCAACTTTCTCGCAATGGCTTGCTTTGCAAGCGTAGCCAGTTTTCAAGCAAAGTGGGGAATAGGGCCTTGTAAGTTCATCGCTGCCACAGTTCCAAACCATACTGACTCTCCACAGCTGGTCTCTCAGGATTCGCGATCTTCGTGAGCGTCACAGGAATATTCCTATCCCTATTTCTCCTCTTCGTACCTGTCGTATACGAGAAATACGACAAACTCATTCGCCTAGCCCGTACCCTCAAAGAAGTACGCGTCGGCTTCATCCTCGTTGGCAGCGGCTGCATTTTCAGCCTCCTCATCGCGTGCGTATTCATCTTACCACCCCTAATCCTAGTCCTCACTTCAGGCTGTACAGATTCATCACCACAATCTCAGCGTGGACAGAGCCTGGTTGCAAAAACGCGGATAACGATCCTCATGCGAGCCTTGGCGACGCGTTTACGAGCGCCCTCCCTGGCTGGTGCAGCACGAAGAAAGCAGGTGCTATATTCTTTTGGTTAGCGTTTGGTACGTTTCTGTGTCACGTTCTATTCTATTCATTTATCTCACGCTGTCACTCCAGGCTTCTGGCTCGCATCCTTTGTCTTGCTTATCATTGACTGGCGCGCCGGAAACCTCACATCCCCACCCCGCGATCTCCCATTCACGCGTCCCCACTCTGACATCGAAGAAGGCGAAGAAGCAGAAGTAGAAGAAGAAGAAGAAGGCGGACACTCATACCAACCCGTCGCCACCAACACAGCGCCCACATACCCCCGCCAATCAACATACGACAACTCTAACGCCTCCGCGTCTCCATTCGCAGACTCCAACCGCCTCTCAGCCGCTCCCACCAATACCAATACAACCTACCTACCCTCAATCAACACAAATCGTTTCTCAACAGCAGACTCAAGCGCTAATCGCACATCTGCATATTCAACCGCACCCACTACTACCACCGCTCCTACTACAAGCACCAACATGGGTTACGCTACTTCTAGACCTAGTATGGACGCGTATGGCGCGTTTTCAGACCCTGCACCGAGTGGGTTCGGGGGCGTGTCGGCGTCATATGCGCCCACTGCATCAGATTCTGGGTCTGGGGCGCCGAAAGTGAGTAGGACGATGCAATATGCGGATCCGTATGCTGCTGTGCGGGCATCGCTGGCGACGAGCACAGCTACGGGTGCGCCGGCTCCGACGAAATCTAGCTACGAACCGTATACTGGGTACCGATAGTGTACCCTTTATCATGATGGTGGACCGGACTGGCGATATTTATGTAGATGGTTGATGTTTACGCGCGGATATATACCCGCAACATGCTCTTCTCGTTAGCGCTTATAATAGGCTTGATGTCGTAGGATTGTGTATTATCCATGGACCATTTGCACTGCATGTCTTTTACATAAACTTGTACTGAAACTTGGAGGGATATCGATAATCAATCATCTTTTGGTGGGAGTGATGCGTTCCGAGTTAGACTACCATTCATAATATGTGTGCATAGAGCACGTATAGAACTAGTGATTATGCTACAGCATATACTACGATACCGATTATATGTCTATGGTGAGTCGTATATCTCCAACGGTCAGTCTAAAACGGAGAGAATGAGATCATGCATCTGCCAGAAATGCGCTCTCACTAGCCCCATCCGCCTTTCCGGTCAATCACGTCTGCTCACCTTCCTCAACAACAACTGCAAAAGCCCTCTCGTTCTCTTCCATACGCCTCCTCACAAGTGCCTGATATGTCTCCCCTTCCAAGTTCGTGTCTTCGGGTGACGACCCTGAACTTGAATCAGATGGGTATCGTCCGTAGACGGGTTTGCGCCCGTATGCAAGTTCAGCGACGGTGATCTGTATATGGGATTAGTGTCGGATGTGACTGGTCGGGAGAAAAGAGGATGCGGCAAGAGGGAAAGAGAAAGACGTACTAAAATATCAGCTGTAAGCCCCTTGATAGGAGATGCACATGTTCTGAACCGGTGCATCCTATATATGAGTCCGTCGAATGCGTCGAGGCGGACGTCGGACGGGTTCTGCGAGGCAAGAGGTATTAGCATGGAAGTGACATGACAACAGCAAGGTTTTCATTATAGAAATGCGACTCGAATCGAAAAAAGCACATGGTAAAAAGCCGATAACTCACATACACATCTCCAGCACTATATGGCCAGTCCTCTCCCACATCCACGAGCGACTCCCCTTTGTTCAACAAGAGACAAGGGTCCAGCATTGCTTCGAGTGGATGATCGAATATCCTGTCGACTTCTGTGAGAGAGGGAGTGAGGGAAGTGAGGATTGGGTGAGAAGAAGACTTGGGTAGTGTGTTGGAGTTTGCATTCGAGGAGCTGTCCAAGCCCGAGAATGACGGTGACGAAGTGACGAGTGGAGGCGGCGAAGATAAAAGCACGACAACTGGCGTTACCAACAACTGCGATGCAGAGAGAAAGGGCGGGAGTGTCGTTATAAAATGTATATTTGACGATGTGGGCGGAAGAGGAAGACCGACTTCTTCAT